>NW_012108352.1:1018448-1058085 GCF_000951045.1 Mandrillus leucophaeus | reverse complement strand
AAAAAAAAAAAAAAAAAAATTCAGTTAAAAGACTACTCTGTATCTTCAAGAAGTTACAGGAAAGGCTGCATATGTTAAGTACAGAAATGGAAGAAACATATTTTGAAAGGGCCTTATTTGACCTACTAATGAAAAAAACTACAATGTCTGAAATGATTAAAATGTGCTGCATGGGATTGAATATATATTAATATTCAGAAGAAAACATTAGTTAACCTAAAGACATAGCAATATAAACTATTAAAGATAAAAGACATTAAAAGATAGAAAAATTAACATGATATCAATGAACTGTGACACAGTTTTAAGTAGCCAAATAAATGTGCAAATGGAGTCCATAAAAGAAGTAGGGCAGAAAAGTTGCTTGGTGAATTAATGGTTAAAATGCTGCAAATTTTATGCGAATTCTACTCTCAGAGATCAAAGAATCTCAACAAACTCTAAAAAATAGCAGCTCTGGCCAAGATGGTTTTATTAGAAGCAGCTACAGTCCATGGCTCTCACGAAGAGGAAAGAAAACAGCAAGTGAATTCTGCACCTTCAACTGAAGCATCCAAGCTCTTGCATTGGGACTGATTAATCGGACAGCTTGACTCATGGAGAGTGAGGAAAAGCAGAGCGGGGCGATGGCTCACCTGGGAGTGGCACAGAGCTAGGGGAGCTCCCATCCCCAGCGAAAGGAGGTGGTGAGTCATTGTGTGACCCCACCTGAGAAACCACCCTTAGCACACGGACCTTTGCAACATGCAGGTAAGGAGATCCCCTCGTTAGCCCACACAAGGGTCTTGGATCCGAAGACAGAGCTGTGAAATCTCAGCAGAGCAGCCACTTGGGCACGCACAGAGACCCGGTAATTGGTTTGCATACTTTGGCCCTGGGAATTCTGGCAAGGTGGCAGATCCATCTGTGCATTCTCCTAGGAAGGGGGTTGAATCCCAGGAGCCTAGTGGTGTCATTCTATGTGTACCATTCTCACAGCACCTCACAAAATTAAGACCCACTGGCTTGGAATTCCAGTCAGCCAGTGACAGCAGTCTGGAGACTACCTGAGATGGACCAAGTTCCCAAAAGGATGGGTGGCCACCATCTCTGTGGTTTGAGTCCACGTTCTAGCCCGCCAGCTCTGGGAAGTCCAGGTGGTCCAGACTGGGAGGAGTTCCCCACAATGCAACCAGATCATGGCCAGACTGCTTCTTTAAATGGGACCCTGATTCATCCCTCCTCACTGGGCGAGACCTCTCTGCGGGAATTTCAGCAACACCAGCCAGAGTTATACAACAGAACTCTGATCTCTCCCTTGGATGGAGCCCCTGGAGGGGAGTGGTGGCCGCCATTTCTGTGGTTCAGCCAACTTAGTCTTTCCATCATGCTGGCTCTGGAGAGTCCTGGTGGTCCGGACTGGACTGGAAAAAGGAAAATGTGCTTAGTCTGCAGGCTGTCTTGGTGAACGTGTAACTCAGCTTGTTGTAGGACAGTGGTCCGGGACCAATCAGCAGTTGAAATGCTGAATCACAGAGGCTGCTCAGCTTGGCCCAGGACCTATTAGAAGCTGAAGTGAAAGCTTGGTCCAACACCAGTCAGGGGCTGAAGTGATGATTCACAGAAGCCAGACTTACCGTCCTAATAAAGGAAAGTAAAGTGCCCACCGGAACCCACTGGAGCCCGTGCCCACCATGCCCACAAAAGGAGAAGAAACTTTTTTGGGAGGCCACTGACTATACAAAGGACAAAGACATTTTCTATGCCAGGCCTTGTTCCCTTATCTGAGTGAGCTAGAGGTCTGTGCAAGTTTTTATCCAAATGGGCCGGAATGGCCCAAGGCTTTTTGTATCTGTTCAACCGTGCTCATGTCTCCAGGCACAACATCCTGTCCTAGTTCCCTTATCTGTGCCTGCAGCTTGAATTATTTTCCCAGGCTGCTTTTTATGTTATGTGGGGAAGAGGCACTGACCCATGGGCTGGGGCCTCTTTGGGACCCTTCCCTTGTTATCTACCTAAGGCAAGCTACCTAACTCCTTTCATTCCCCCCTCAGAAGTGGAGACCTTAACTTCTGTTGGGGAGATCCGGCATTGATCTTTCTGGCTACTTTCTGCTGGAGAGGGGAGTGGTATAGGGAACAGCAGCTGGGATTCTTTTTGAGGTTGGTTTAAGGTTCCTCAGAAGAAAGGTGCATTCATTCATGGTTCCATTTACATCACCATTTGGAGCTTGGTAGCCTCTATGTGAAAAGAAACAATTTGGGTTATCAGAGGACATGTATTAAAATAAGACAAGAGGGATAAGGACAGCTTAAAAATCTTGAAGCTGCTGACACATTTTGATAACTAGTGGCTATAGTTATGCTTGCTAAGATGTAGGTGCATGGGGCTTAGCTTTGGTTAGCTTTCTTAATTTTATCCTTCCAAAGAGACTTTTGGGTTATAGGCACCCTATTTATTCCTATTATCCAGCAGGATCTGCAGGATAATTGCTTAGACTAGAATATTGATCCAGATTTTTACATTACCCATCTCTTTCTGTCTCCTCTGAGCCATATCTGGAGATTGCTGGTTAGCTCACAGGAAGAAGCATGGTTATTTTAAAATGTAGGCAAAAAGTTAAAAATAACTAATGAGACTAGAAGTTAATGATAGATGTATGATAAGTTTTAAAACACAATTTTCTCTCTCGCCAGTCCTCATTTTTGTTAAAAACAAATTATGAGAGGACTGTGTAGACAGGTATGAGACCAGTTTTTTCAAGGGGGTTTTACTGACTCTGCAAGTCAAGGTTGATTGCTTAAAGGGAAACACATGTTTCTAGTTAAAGCCTTGGAAAAACAACCAGTTTTTCCAATTGTGTTTTGTTGCAAAAGAAAAGGGATTCTTGTTGCACTGATGCTAACAACTATACTGTTGCAATTCAAGAATTCTCATAACTAGTTTCCAAATTATAGAAGAACTAGGCAGAGGAAAACAAACATGTTCCAAATCTTGATCACAGGAGAATACCTTGCCTAGTTGTTAAAAGCTTTAAAGCATTTCCTTGACTCTGAAAAATAAAATAAGGATCAGCAATGTTCCAAGCAAAAGTCAAAAACTTGCTTTTGTTTTTTATTAGTTTAGTCCATTTCATGAACATTTGTTTTGCTTGATATTCACAAACATTTTAGCTTTTCATGAGTTCTGTACATTTTTCTGTTATGAGAAACCTGCATTTGAGAGAACCTGTTAAAAATCCCACAGTTTGATTATAAACCATCTTTTGAAGAGAATTAAAACAAGACAATGATTGTCTGTAAATGACAAAATGACCAATTTGGATACAGTCAGAAACACAATTGACAAAGAAATTTGGTTATTTTTGTGGTTTACAGTAACCCAACGTAACAACCTTAATTGTGATTGAAAGCACATATTTAGACATTAGAACCTTAGACATCCCATATGGTTTTGGAATGTATGTTAATATTAGTCACTAAAATATAACCTGAAGAATATTAGACATCACCTTGGCAATCCCATGTACCTAAACATGTTAAATAATCTTGTTTACCTCTCTTCCGGATGTTCCAGGGGCCCTCTGCAGCATACAAATGCTAGGCATAAGGTAAGACAACGTTGAAACTGAAATTTGATTTTGGGAAGCCTGTTGAATATGTTGGAGGTTTAAAACACTTGATATCATTAAATAAAATTTTAGATTACCATAAGTCATTTGTTTTGCCAAAATGATGACTTAAGAATTCAAAAAAGCAAAAAACTTTCATTAGCCCTTATTATTACATGAAAATCCTGCTCAAGAGAGAGAAAGCTAAACTTCACCCTTGTATTAGTTTACTATTAATATTAACCTCAATTTTAATGAAACTTTATATACAATTCTATTTAATCTTAACAAGTTCGATCATGAGGTAAGATTTTTCACAAACCTTTTATAACTCTCTTGAATTTAGCCAGTATGTTCACACATAGAATTTCTTTTGCAAGATTAATTTTTACAATTTTTTTTCACAATTTACTTAAACCTTCTTTATTTTATCTAACTTAAGACAATTCTTGGCCAAGTGTGGTGGCTCACACCTGTAATCCCAGAACTTTGGGAGGCAGAGGCAAGAGGATCACCTGAGGTCGGGAGTTCGAGACCAGCCTGACCAACATGGAGAAAACCTGTCTCTACTAAAAATACAAAATTAGCCAGGCGTGTTGGTGCATGCCTGTAATCCCAGCTACGTGGGAGGCTGAGGCAGGAGAATTGCTTGAACCCAGGAGGAAGAGGTTGCAGTGAGTCAAGATCGTGCCATTGCACTCCCACCTGGGCAACAAGAGCGAAACTCCATCTCAAAAAGAAAAAAAAAAAAAATAAGGACAATTCTTCATCTGTAGGCAAAATGTACATTTCCATGCCTTTTTGTAATCTTTTACTATGAACACATTTTATTGTTTTGCATACCTTGGGGGTAAATTTATTTCCAGTAGTTTTAATTACATATCATAATGGTAATTCTTAACAATTCTTCACTTGATTGTAAAACCTGGTAAGTTGTTTTAAGTATGTGCTAAGTGCAGATAAAGTTTGACTCTTTCCAGCATAGTTAGGGGCATGGATATTTCTATATATCTCCCTTTTATGTTTTCCCAAGGAGTCCCAGTCCACCAGAAGTTATTCTGGGGCCTTTTATGCACACACTGAGAGTGGCAAGACAGAGTAGAGAAAAGTAATTTAGTCAACTTGGAAAAAAATCCTCTTCCAGAGAAACAAGATTTTGAAGAGAAAAACATACAGGACTTTTGAATATACTCATAGCTTGGATATCTACTCTTAATTCAGCTGAGCACACTTTGAGGAAATTCTTTTTCATTAATTAAAACTTTACAGAGAAGGTAAACAGTGATTCTTATCATTTCTTTTACTGATTTGCACCACTACCCATTTGCAATCATGTTCAGGTTCTCTAGTTTACTCTGGGAAAAAGTGGCTGCGTTCAAGCAACGGCAGGTTTTTTTCTTTTACTGGACTGCAGATCCCTCTAACAGCAAAGCTTGATATTTGAGGAGGCAATTGTTAGCCAGAGACTTCCCTTAAAGGAGAGCAGCCCTGCTATACTGTGTGGGGTGCAAACAGCTAAGTTATTACCCATGGTTAACCCACTGGCTGTTCAGCTGGACCTCAAGCTTCAGCCAAAACTCCAGGACTATTTCCTTCCTTTCTGATACATATAGATTAAATACCTTCCCTATGGGAAGACTGAGGGCCGATGCTTTAAGTAAGGCTTGCTTTAGCTGGTTTAAGGCTTTTATGTTTTAGGTTCCCAAGTTAGGGAGTGAGTTCTAGCTGCTTAAGCTTCTTTTATGAGGTGTTATAAAGGATGAGCTAGCTATTTCACTGTACCCAGGCACCCACAGTCTGCAAAATTCAGTAATGCCTAAGAATCCCCTTAAATGTTAAAATGGGCTTAATTCTTTCCTCATCTGGTGTTTTGATTCCTTCTGACCAGGCTAGACCTAGGTGCTTTACTGAAGTTTGACAACACTGAGCTTTAGATGTTGAGAACCTATATTCTCTTTCAGCTAAGAAATTGAGAGCCTTAGTACCTTCCTGAGACCTCCTCGCTTGGGGTACAGAGGAAAGTATTATTTAGATATTGCAAAGTTTCAACTTGAGGGTGAGAAAACTTGAAATGTCTTTACACAGAACCTGTTTCAGCAACTTCTTTTTGATATCAGGCGCTTCCTGATTAATGAATCTTTTTTTTTCTCTCTCTCTCTTTTTTATTGAATTGGGAGACAGCAGTGTGTTTCACTGAAGCTCTTCTCAGCCTTTCCAAAAAGGCAGGGGAATTTTCATTTGGTTTCTGGTTCAACAAGAACAACAGTTTAGCATAATTAAGAGGTTTGGTTCTGGTTCTTTGCAAGCCTTTTAAAATGCAAATCAGAAAGTGTTTTCTTTTCCACTTATCTATGTGATTACTAGGGCTCCAGTTAGGGTTTTCAAGGGGCACTGTTTCTCTTTCTGTTGGGAATGGGGATCCTGTCTCTTTTTCACCTTCTTTTCTTTTAGACTTCTTCCTTTAAGACTTTTAGACTGACTATAGGAGATACGCTGTTTATCTCCGAATGTTTCTGCTGCCTGTAAGGCTGCCTGCTTTTCTACAACAGTTAAGGTTTGGCTTAAAAGTAGCATAGCTTCGGCCGGGCGGGCGCAGTGGCTCATGCTTGTAATCCCAGCACTTTGGGAGGCCGAGGCGGGCAGATCACGAGGTCAGGAGATCGCGACCATCCTGGCGAACATGGTGAAACCCTGTCTCTACTAAAAATACAAAAAAATTAGCCGGGCGTGGTGGGGGGCGCCTGTAGCCCCAGCTACTCGGGAGGCTGAGGCAGGAGAATGGCGTGAACCTGGGAGGCGGAGCTTGCAGTGAGCCGAGATCGCGCCACTGCACTCCAGCGTGGGCGACAGAGCCAGACTCTGTCTCAAAAAAAAAAAAAAAAAAAAAGGTAGCATAGCTTCTCTCCATGTTAGATTAAACACTTGGGTTAAATTTTGAAAAGCCTCTTTATGTTTATCAGGGTCATCAGAGAACTTGCCTAGGTCCCCCTAAGGTTCTGAAATGAAAAGGGAACTTGAATTCTAGTGACACCATGCCCATCAGGCATTTCCTGCAGGGGCAACAGCAAAGTTGGCAATTTCTTGAGTGGCACAACCAGAGGAGCTAATGATTTGGCTATTGGGAGCCCCTAAGAAGTGAGGGAGGTAGGGAATCCAGAAGTTGCATTTTAGGGCTCCCCACTGGTTTTTCTCTCTGACCTTGGGTAATCATCCTTTGTAGGCTTGCCTGACATGGCTGCCAAAAGGGCAGGGTCAACTGTACAATGCTTATAAAGATTCGAGTATTCCCAAAAAGCAAAATAAGCCTGTACATAGGAAACCTTGGAGCACTTGCCCTCCCACTCACAGAAAATATCTAGTTGTTGAATAGCATAGAAATCAGGACTTCCCTCAGAAAGCCACCTTTGTTCATCCCCAAGATGGTAACAAGGTCATGCCCCTGTGCAATAGAGTATCAGCCATTTTCTTTTCAGAGTCTCAGGGTCGAAGGGGTGATTCAAAATGCACTCAAGGGGAGTACTAACTGCAGATGGTTTGTTATTCATCTAGAAGGAGAAGGGGAGACAAGGTGTCCTTTATTCCTCTTCCTCCCATTTGTGTGACCCAGGGTGGAAGGAAAGAGAGAAAGTGTGTCCTGCTTCTCCTCCTTCCCCCTTTCCTCTGAGTCCCAGCAACTATCATAAGTGCCTCCCCATGGATACAAGTGTGACTTTTTATCCATGGTCCCAGAAAAGCTAGTCAGCAAGATTTATTCACACTTACCTGTTCGAAACCTTACCATTCTGTCCTGCTGAATTCCTAGACCTACCTAGTGCAGAAGAAGGCTCCCAAGGTGCCCCAGAGGCTTGGGAGAGATTATGTAGTGGTTGGACTGGGGCAAGAGTTTAAACGGAGGGAGTGTCCTAACACCATTTCTGGCTTCCCTTGCTATGGCTCCAGCAAAAAAATCAAAATGCCATAGAATGGGACTGAACAACTTCTAAATGTAAAATTTGTTTTCTGTTTAAATTCCAATGTAATTGAATGCAAAATAACTGCCTCAAAGAGTGTAAAAATTGAATGGCTGCCTCTCCTTTGATGGGGACAGTATTGAAGCTAAGATCTGTCTTATCAAAATGTCTTCCACCTGACTGTTGAAAGTGGAGTTTTTCTGCCTACAAGTAGGACATGGGATCTGACCACTGATAGAAGATCAAAAATGGAAAAGAATTGGGAGACTGGAAATCTGGAACAGAGAGCTGACATGGCTCCCTGTGGAGAAAAATCCCATTCCACCAGGTGGCACTGTAGGGTTAGAAATGTTAGGTAAACACGTCAAATTCTTTTCAGGCAAAAATTAGTAAGAGAGTTTTGGGGTTTGATAGGCTGTCCCTATAGCATGCTCCCAGCATAAGAAAATTAACTTATCTCATAAAAGAACTGTTTAAATTTATTGGATAATGCTGAACTCTTACACGAAGAGAAAAACAATCCAAATGGAGAGGAGGATATTCACTCGGGGTGAAGTATCCTCCCATACGGTGCTATAAATGTCCATCATTGAGGGATAAAAGGGAACTTACTAAGTAAATACTTAAACTAAAATATTGAATTCCCCCTGTTTCTAAGAAATCACAAAAATATGACTCAGTTTGGCCTGGGACCTTGGCCCAGAAACAATCAGGAGCTGAAGTGATGATTCATAGAAGCCGTACTTACAGTCCTAACAAAGGAAAGTAGAGTGCCCACCGGAACTCACTGGAGTCCACTGTGCCCATGCCCACAAAAGGAGAAGAAACTTTTCCTGGGACTCCACTGACTACACAAAGGACAAAGACGTTTCTATAGCAGGCCTTGTTCTCCTTATCTGATTGAGCTCTGGAGGTTTGTAGAAGTTTTTATCCAAATGGGCTAAAGGTTTATTGTTTTTTTTTTAAATATATCTGCAGCCATGGGCATGCCTCCAGGCACAATACCCGGTGCTAGTTTCCTTATCTGTGCTTGCAGCTCGAATTTTTTTCCCAGGCTGCTTTTTATGTTATGTGGGAATGAGTCACTGACCAATGGGCTATGGGCTCTCCAGGACCCTTCCTTTGTTATCTACCTAAGACAAGCTATCTAATCTCCTTTGGGATATTTTAATACCCCACTGACAATATTAGACAGATCAGCAAAATAGAAAATTAACAAAGATATTCAGGATCTGAGCTCAGCTCTGCATCAGCTGGACCTGATAGATATCTACAGAACTCTCCACTCAAAACCAACAGAATATACATTCTTCTCATTGCCACATGACACTTACTCTAAAATTGATCATATAATTGGGAGTAAAACACTCCTCAACAAAGGCAAAAGAACAGAAATCATAACAGTGTCTCAGACCACAGCACAATCAAGTTAGAACTCACGATGAAGAAACACACTCAAAACCACACAACTACATGATAATTGAAAAACCTGCTCCTGAATGACTACTGGGTAAGTAATGAAATTAAGGCAGAAATCAAGAAGTTATAATTAAAGGCAATGAGAACAAAGAGACAATACACAAGAATCTCTGGAATGCAGCTAAAGCAGTGTTAAGAGGAAAATTCATAGCACTAAATGCCCACATTGAAAAGTTAGAAAGATCTCAAGTTGACAATGTAACATCAAAACTAAAAGAACTAGAGAAAAAAAAAGCAAACAAATGCCAACACAAGTAGAAGAAAAGACATAACCAAAATCAAAGTATAACTGAAGATAATGGAGACACTAAAAACCCTTCAAAAACTCAACAAATCTGGGAGCTGATTTTCCAAAAAATAATAATAAAATAGATCCTAGCTAGACTAATAAGGAGAAAAGAGAGAAGAATCAAATAAATACAATCAGAAATGATAAGAGGGATATTACCACTGAGGCCACAGGAGTACAACAACCATCAGAGAATACTATAAACACATCTATGCAAAGAAACTAGAAAATCTAAGAAGAAAAGGATACATTCCTGGACATATACACCCTCTCAAGACAGAACTAGGGATGAAATTGAATCCCTGAATAAAAATAACACGTTCTGAAATTCAGGCAGTAATAAACAATCTACTAACCAAAAAAAGCTCAGGACCAGGCAAATTCACAGTTGAATTCTTTGAAAGGCACAAAGAAGAGCTGGTACCATTTCTACTGAAAGTATTCCAAACAATTGAAAAGGAGGAACTCCTGTCTAACTCATTTTATGAGGCCAGAATCATCCTGACACCAAAACCTGACAAAGATAAAACAAAAAAGAAAACTTTAGACCAATATCCCTGACGAATATCAATGCAAAAATCCTCAATAAAATACTTGCAAACCAAATCCAGCAGCACATCAAAAAGGGTATCTACCATGATCAAATTTTCTTCATCCTCAGGATGCAAGATTGGTTCTACATACACAAATCAATAAATCTCATTTGTCATATAAACAGTTCTAAGGACAAAATCCACATGATTATCTCAATAAACACAGAAAAGGCCTTTGATAAAATTTAATATTCCTCATGTTAAAAACTCTTAAAAACTAGGTATTGAAGGAACTTATCTCAAAATAATAAGAGCCATATATGAGAAACCCACAGCCAATATCCTACTGAATGGACAAAAACTGGAAGCATTCCCCCTGAAAAAAGGCACAAGAAAAGGATGCCCTCTCTCACCACTTCTATTCAACAAGTTATTGGAATTTCTGGCCAAGGCAATCAGGCAAGAGCAAAAAAAATAAAGGGTATTCAAATAGGAAGTGAGGAAGTCAAATTATCTTTGTTTGCAGGTGACATAATCCTATATCTAGAAAACTCCATTGTCTCAGGCTAAAAGTTTCTAAAGCTGATAATCAAATTCAGCAAAGTCTCAGGATACAGAATCAATGTGCAAAAATTGCTAGTATTTCTATACACCAACAACAGGCAAGCAGAGAGACAAATCATGAATGAATTTTCATCCACAATCGCTACAAAGAGAATAAAATACCTAGGAATACAGCTAACAAGGGAAGCAAAGGACCTTTTCAAAGAGAACTGCAAACCATTGTTAGGAAATCAGAGAGGACATGAATAAATGGAAAAACATACCATGCTCACAGATAGGAAGAATCGATATCATAAAAATGGCCATAGTGCACAAAATAATTTACAGATTCAATTTTATTCCCAGTAAACTGCCATTAACATTCTTCAGAAAATGAGAGAAAAATTCTTTTAAAATTTATATGGAACCAAAAAAAAAAAAAAAAAAAAAAAAAAAAAAAAGAGCCTAAATAGCCAAAACAGTCTAAGCAAAAAGAACAAAGCTGGAGGCATTACACTACCTGTCTTTAAACTATACTGCAAGGCTGCAGTAACCAAAACAGCATGGTCCTAGTACAGAAACAGGCACATACACCAATGGAACAGAATAGAGAACTCAGAAATAAGACCACACACCTACAACAATCTGATCTTTGATAAACCTGACAGAAGCAAGCAATGGGGAAACGATTCCCTATCTAACAGTGGTTCTCAGAGAACTGGCTAGCCCTATGCCAAAAATTGAAACTAGACCTTTACCTTACACTTTATACAAAAATTATCTCACGATGGATTAAAGACTTAAATGTATAACACAAAACCATATAACTCCTAGAAGAAATTCTAGGCAATACCATGCAGGACATAGGCACCAAAAAAAGATTTCATGATGAAAATGTCAAAAGTAATTGCAACAAAAGCAAAAATTGGCACATTGGATCTAATTAAACTAAAGAGCTTCTGCACAGCAAAGAAGCTATCATCAGAATGAATGGACAACCTACAGAATGGTAGAAAAAATTTGCAATCTATTCATCGGACAAAGGACTTATATTCAGAGTCTACATGTAACTTAAACAAATTTACATGAAAAAAATACATCTCCATTAAAAAATGGGCAAGGACATGAACAGACACTTCTCAAAAGAAGCCATTTATGTGGCCAACAAACATGAAAAAAATCTCAACACTACCTATCATTAGACAAATGCAAATCAAAACCACAATGAGATACCATCTCATGCCAGTTGGAATGGCAATTATTAAAAAGTCAAGAAACAACAGATGCTGGTGGGGTTGCATAGAAAAAGAAACATTTTTACACTGTTGGTGGGAGTGTAAATTAGTTCAACCATTGTAGATGACAGTGTGATGATTACTCAAAGATTTAGAAGCAGAAATAACATTTGACCTAGCAATCCCATTACTCATTATATACCCAAGAAAATATAAATCATCCTATTATAAAGATACATGCACATATTTGTTCATTGCAGCACTTTTCACAATAGCAAAGACATGGAATCAACCCATATGCCCATCAATGATAGACTGTATAAGGAAAATGTGGTACTTTATACACCAAGGAATGCTATGCAGCCAAGGAAAGAATGAGATCCTGTCCTTTGCAGAGACATGGATGGAGCTGTAAGCCATTATCTTTGGCAAACTAATGTAGAAACAGAAAACCAAACACTACGTATTCTCTCTTATACATGTGAGTTGAATGATAGGAAGACACAGACACATGGTGGGGAGCAACACACACTGGGGCCTGTTGGGTGCTGCTTGGGGAAGGAGAGTATCAGGAAGAATAGCTAATGGATACTGAGCTTAATACTTAGGTGATGGGTTGATAGGTGCAGCAAACCACCATGGCACAGGTTTACCTATGTAACAAACCTGCTTGTCTTGTGCATGTACCCCAGAACTTAAAATAAAAGTTGAAGAAAAAAAAGAAACACAAGAAACATGAAAAAAACGACACTAAGATATACCAAAATCAAATTGCTTAAAAGCAGTGATGAGAAAATCTTAACAGCTGCCCAGGGGTAAGAGATTTCAATTTCTTATGAGAAACAGTATAAGCAAGCAGACAGTGGAGGAACATCTTTAAAGTACTGAAATAAAATTTTCAATCTATGCTTCTAAGCCTGATGAAATTTCTTTCAAAATCAAAGATGAAATAACAGTTTTTCAGATATACGAAAGTTGAAATAACTAATCCCACCACACATGCACTACAAGACGTGTTAAATGAAGTTCTTCAGGCCAAAGGATAATGATACCAGACATACATCTGGATCTACATACAGGAATAAAGGGCAGCAGAAATGGTAACTCTATGGGTAAAAACAAGAAAATATTTGTCTAATTTTTTTTATAAAAGGTAATTGATTGTTAATGCAAAAATAACAATAATGCACTGTGGAGTTATATGTAAAGTGTATGTCAATTGCAAAAAGCTTAAGAGGAAAGAGATGGAAATTTACTGTTGTAAGATACTTTGAGTAAACATGAAGTGGTATAATATCTCTTAAATGTACAGTATGACAAGTGTAAATAATATACCACAAAACCTACAGCAACCCTTAAACTAACAAAGCAAAGAGTTATATTAATAAACTAACAAGGGATATAAGTGGAATCTTAAAAATTAGTTAATCTAAATGGAGGCAGAAAAATAAGAGAAAAGGAACAAAAGAAAAGCTTGAAGAAATGGAAAATTAATAGCAAGAAAGTAGGTTTAAACCACTTGCAAAGTGAATTTTTCATAGGAAAAGGACAACTTTTTAAAGACATGGTACTGTAACAAATTGAGATCCAATTAGAAAGTGTAAAACAAACAAATCAAAACTTCAATTCATACCTCCTACTATAAACAAAATTAACTCAAAATGGATTATGGATTATAGTCTGAAATCAAAATTCTATAACTATAAAACTCCTAGATAAAAATGTTGGAGAAAATTCTTGCAACAATGGGTTAGGCAAGAATTTTTAAATATAACACCAAATACACAATCCATAATAGAAAATAATGATATATGGGTCTTCATCAAAATTAAAAACTCTTGCTTTTAGAAGTTGAGAAAACTGCTTTATATTCATTAAGAGAATGAAAAGAAATACTGTGGTCTGAGAGATAAAAGATTTGTATCCAGAAGATAAAAAGGACTCTAAAAACTTGAGAAAACTACCAAGTTTTTAAAATGGGCAAAACATTTGAACACATTTTATCAAAAAAAAAAAAAAAATACAGATTGTAATACGCACATGAAAAGAAGCTGAATATTATTATTTTTTAGGAAAGTGCAAATTAAATCCACAACGTGATATTACACACCAGGCTACAATTAAAAAGACTGACCACACTAAGTGTTAGCAAGATTATGGAGAAACTGGAACTCTCACATACTGCTAGTTTGGCTATAAAATGATACACTTTGGAAAGATTTTGGTAGTTTCTTACATATTAAGCATACATCTGCATTATTATTTTGACATTCCACTTTTAGGTATTTACCCAAAAGAAATGACAGCAGATGTCTATAACCAAAAACTGGAAACAACCCAAATGTGTATCAACATGTGAGTGAATAAATCAATTGTTTTATATCCATATAGTGAAATACAAGACAGCAATATAAATAAATAAATGATTGATACACACAACATAAACATCTCAAAATAATTGTGCTTAGTGAAAGTATTCAGGCAAAAATACCATTTACATAAAATATTTACATATTATTACATAAATTTACATATTACATGTTACTTAAATATTACATATTTATATTTACACAAAAATTCAGAAAATTCAAACTAATCTTTAGTGACAAAAGGAAGGTCGGTAGTTGCTTGACAATAGAAAATAGAGGGGCAGGAAGGAAGAGTTACAACAGGGCACCTGGAAAATTTCATGAGTGTTGGTTATGCTCACTATTTTGATTGTGGAAAGTATTCCACAGGTGTATACATATTTCAAAACTTTTTGAAATTATACATTTAAAAGCGTGCAGTTTTGTCTCCTGGCAGGGAGAGCAAAAAATAAAAATAAAAGTGTGCAGTTTATTGTGGGTAATTTATACCTTAATAAACCTGTTAAAAAAAAACAAATAAACAAAAAGTACTAGAAAGAGGCATTCCTTTTTTTTTTTTTCACTTGGTTTAAGGAAAGATGAAGTAAGGTTTAGATGTCACAAAATAAAATACTATATAATTAATAAATAAAAACAAAAAACTTATTTAATTGAAAAATACCATTTGAGTGTCAAATGACACACTAAAAAATATTTGTTGGTTAAAATAAATTTTCCTTAAAGAGCTCTTGTAAGTCAAAAATCACAATTTGAATAATCCAACAGAGAAACAATGAGGCAAGGGCGTGCTCAGACAATTGCAGAAAAATGCCAATAAAAAATAAATACTTTAAAGTGTACTCATCATCAATTATTAATAAATAAAATAAAATAAAATCTAATTATGAGCTACCATTTAATCATCACTCTAAATAAAGTTTAATTTTTTTTGGGGGGGGGTGAGGATATATGTACATGAGCATTCATACTGTTTAATTATACATTGATTCAACCTTCTAGATGGTAATTTGTCCACATATTACAATATAAATTAACATTTTTCCTTCAGTTTCCACCACTGTAAAGTCACTATACCTATAAACATAGTCACAAGAGTACATTCGTATGTATGTGCAAGGGTTGTT
Organism: Mandrillus leucophaeus; assembly: GCF_000951045.1. Taxonomy (NCBI): domain Eukaryota; kingdom Metazoa; phylum Chordata; class Mammalia; order Primates; family Cercopithecidae; genus Mandrillus; species Mandrillus leucophaeus. The sequence goes on along the minus strand of NW_012108352.1, from coordinate 1,042,974 downwards.
CTATGATTTGTAATGGTAAAAACTGTAAATAACTTTTCGAAAATGGGTGATTGATTACATAAATTATAATATACTCATAAAATCAAATTTTAATAGACTTCGAAAAAAATCAGAACCATCTATATACACTGGTGCAGAAATATTTTCACAATATATTATGTGAAAAAAATCAGTTTATATAATAATCTGGATGGGACAGTTACATTTACATTATATATTTATGTATGAACATATTTTATGTATGTATACACACCAAGTCTGTCTGTATATCTATCGTCTGTCTTGTATATTTCCTTGTGCATATGTGTGTATATATATTTATGTTTTTAATACACATATATTATCTAGCACTATGCATACATTGTTTACAGTATGTTTCTCTGAGGAGTGAGACAGGGAGCTGAATAGAACTTTTACATTTTATGTTATACTCTGTGTATTGCTTCCATTTTCTGTCATGAGCATTATTATTATTATAACAAAATATATTAATAAAATATCGTCAGATTTCTTTTAATAAAGTTTTATATTAGATCTGTTACTTAAACATCATAGCAAAAATACAGAACTTTCAAGTGTAACAGTCATCAGTTTTAATGTACACTTGTGAACTTATTTTGACATTTGGAGAGCTACATCATCCTTTTTTTTTTTTTTTTTCTTTTTTGGCTTTACAGGATATTCATCTCCTCCTTACATGTCTTTAGTCCATATATAAGTAAATGGATTTAATATTATCAGGTATAAACCAATGTGCCACTGATTCTGAAAATATACATCTGCAGAGTTTTTCTGTTATAACGAGCTAATAGAAATGCCAAATTAGGTTTCAAAGATTCAATAAAAATATAAAACTTAAAATGTATTATGTAGTTCACCCATATAGCCACAAGAAAATTTCAAAAGGTACAAATGGCACCTATATTTAAAATGACCAGTATTCCACTGAATAAACTTTTCTGAAGGAACTATTTGGTGAGAGCCACATGTTTATCATTGAAGCTATCTTGGTGAAAACATGGAATCATGGCCAAGTGGAATGTGTCATTTTGATAATATATAAAATAGAGTAAATAAATGATATAAATCAAACTAGCTTATGCCTAGCTGAAGAACCAGGCAAACGAACTTGAAATAGTACTTGAAAGTTTGGGAGGAAAGTGAAGTAGTTATCCAGATAATGTTAGAATGATACTTATGTAGCTAACTCAGTTATCTACTGCACCTTATTGTTTAGTAGACGGCCTGTATGAAAAATGTCATAACATCATCGAAGGTGCATATCTGTTTTACGAATTGTGGAAAAAGAAATGAAACAGAAGACTCTGGTACAGCATGGAAAGATAGAATACTTAAAGTCAGAAGAAGAAAAGAATAGAACAGTTTTGAGAGACAAATTTAAGCTTTTCTATTCTTCTTGGTAATGAATCAAATATTGGAAACTATAGAAACTGAAACAGGTACTCCAGGGAGAAGAAGAAAATAAATTGGTGGATCAAATGTAGAGCCACACAAATGCTGGTCTTTAATTTTAATCACTACTTAATTAGTGATCTTATCCCTAGGGTTTGAATGCACTATATAACTTTAAATTCATACCTCATTATGCTTTGTTTTTCTATTAGCCATAAAAATATCTGTTGTGTTATTTACTTTAAAAATACAAAGTTATTGTGTGAACATACTCTAGTTTAAAAGTGTAAGTTGTGAATAATAATATATTATCTCCATATGGTAGCAAAATGTCTTTGAACTCTTAAACATTAATGCACCATATGTTTTCAATATTCATTGCTTGCCTCTCCAGATATGTAATTATACTGAAGTTCTATTTGATCTTATTAACACTTTTTTATTTTAATTTGAAAGATTATTATAATCATCAATTTAATAAAGGTAGCTAATTTTTATTCTGTCATTTTCCTTTAATAACTTAAGGTCTAGTTATTGAAAAGGGTAGCTATCTGTATTAGTCCATTTTCATGCTTCTGATAAAGACATACCTGAGATTGGGAAGAAAAGAGATTTAATAGACTTATAGTTCCAAATGGTTGAGGAGGCCTCTCAATCATGGCAGAAGGCAAGGAGGAGCAAGTCACGTCATATATGCATGGCAGCCGGCCAAGAGAGAGCTTGTGCAGGGAAACTTCTGTTTTTTAACACCATCAGATCTTGTGAGACTCATTCACTATCACAAGAACAGTGCAGGAAAGACCCCCTCCCATAATTCATCACCTTCCTACTGGGTTCTTCCCAGAACGCATGGAAATTGTGGAAGTTGCAATTCAAGATGAGATTTGGGTGGGAACACAGTGAAGCTGTATAAGTGTCTAACAAAAAAATAAATGAAATGTGATACATTGAATAATTATTTGTGATTTAATTTTGAAATGGCCCTCAGCCACTTCTCTGTTAAATTCAAAGTGCTCACAACAGTAATTAGGAACTGCTAAGGAACTATTTATCTGAAAAGAAAGCTAAGGTTCACAGGTAACTATGGTCACACACTTGTGGACTTTTGTTGTACATGTGCCATTTGCCTAAGGAATGGAAGAGACTACAGGTATATGTTTAAGATTATATTTTTTCACTGATAATGCCTTCCAAATAATATTGCCCTCTAATAAAAATTACTTTGCTTTTGTAGTTTGTGGGTAATAATTTATATGGAAGTATCAGAAATAATTTTTCTTTTTCTTTTCAATTCGAAATTTTCCCCCCATGGTGTTACAGAGAAAGAAAATATTTTTGTGGCTAAAGTCTACTAGATGTGAATGCGGATTCTTGAGACATGTCAAACTTTGGTCCATTAATTCTAGAGTCTGATGCCATTTGGACTTATTATTTATTATTTATGTATTGCCAAAGTGTCTCTAAAGAGTCAAGAAAAACTTATGCAAAGAAGAGAAAGACTACCAATTAATTTAATGAAAATGATGGTTTAACAAAAAAATATATATATAAGGAAAATATAGTTTCCTGAAGAACAAAAAGCATGCTAGCTGTGGCAATACAGATATTGTGTTAACTTTCAAGCTGATTTCTTATAGCATTGTTTGTTTGCCTGCTCCTGGTCATTAAGACAAACTAGTTCCTGTCTAATAGGCTGCATTTTTTATCTTTGTGCTAGGTTTCTATTATCATGTCATGCTCTGCAGAACTTGACTAAGACTTCTCCCAAGTAGTCTTCTTGGTACTGACAACAACCTCGAGCATAAGTACTGGCCCCATATGGAGAAATGTTTACGTTTCTCCCTCTTAGCATTTTGCTTCATGTCAAACTTATTTTAGCCATTTTTATGGAATTTTCATTTAAAACGTTCGTCTTAACTTTTTGTACTTTTCATTCCCACTGCCAATGGGAATGAAATAGTAGTCAGACTCCTATAACCTTTATTTTAAATTTTATTTTTTCATGGGTACATCATAGGTGTATATATGTATGAACTACATGAGATGTTTTGACACAGGCGCAATGTGAAATAAGCACATTATTGAAGAACGGGGTATCCATCCTCCCAATAATTCATCCATTGAGTTTCAAACAATCCAATTATGCTATTTAAGTTATTTTAAAATGTATAGCTATTATGGACTACTGTCACCCTGCTGTGCTGTCAAATAATAGGTCTTATTCTTTCTATTTTTCTGTACCCCTTGATCGCCACTGCCTTTCCAGCTCACTACTACTCCTCTCAGCCTCTGGTAATCATCTTTCTACTCTCGATATCTATGAGTTCAATTGATTTGGTTTTCGAATCATACAAATAAATGAAAACATGCAATGATTGTCTTTCTGTGCCTGGCTTAGTTCGCTTAGCATGATAATCTCCAGTTCCATCCCTGTTGTTGCAAATGACCAAAAATCATTCTTTTTTTATGGCTAAATAGTACTTCATTGTATATATCTCCCACATTTTAAAAAATCATTCATCTGCTGATGAACACTTAAGTAGCTTCCAAATCTTAGCTATTGTAAACAGCACTGCAACAAACACTGGAATGCAGGCATCTCTTTAATCTCGTTATGTGCTGTTTGTCTGTTCAGGTTTTGTATTTCTTCCTGGCTAAATCTTGGTAGGTTGTATGTATTTAGGAATTTGTCCATTTCTTCTAGATTTTCCAATTTATTGACATAAAGTTACTTATAGTAGCCACTAATGATCCTTTGAGTTTCTGCAGTATCATTTGTAATGTCTCCTTTTTCATTTCTGGTTTCATATAATTGGATAGTCTCTCTTTTTTTCCTTAGTCTGGCTAAATGTTTGTCTACTTTGTTGAAATTTTCAAAAAACTAACTTTTTGTTTCCTTGATCATGTGTATTTTTTTATTTCAATGTCATTTATTTATGTTCTGATCTTTATTATTTACTTTCTTCTACTTCTACTAATTATGGATTTGGTTTGCTCTTGGTTTTTCTAATTCTTTAAGATGTATTATCAGATTTATTGAAGTTTTTCCTTTTTTGATGTAGGCACTTATGGCCATAAAATTTCCTCTTAGTACTGCTTTTTGCTGTATCCTTTAGGATTTAGTACGTTATGTTTCCATTAGAAACTATTCAATTTCCTTCTTAATTTCTTCATTGACCCATTGGTAATTAAATAGCATATTTTTAAATTATCATGTATTTGTATAGTTTCCAAAATTCCTCTTGTTATTAATTTATAGTTTTATTCCTTTGTGGTCAGAAAAGATGCTTGATATAATTTCAACTTTTTAACGTGACAAAACATGTGGTCTAGAATTAAGAATAATCCATGTGCTGAGAAAAAGATGTGTATTCTGAAGCCATTGCATGAAATGTTCTGTAAATATCTATTAGATTCATTTGGTCTATACCTCATATTAAGTCTGATGATTCTTCGTTGATTTTCTGTCTGGAAGATCTAGCCAATGCTGAAAGTGGGGTGTTAAAGTCTCCAGCTATTACTATATTGTGGTCTATTTCTCTCTTTATCTCTAATAATATTTCCTTTATATATCAGAGTGCTCCACTGTTGGGTACATAAGTATTCACATTGTTATATTCTCTTGGAAAATTGACCCCTTTATCATTACATAGTGACTTTTTGTCTCTTCTGATAGTTTTTGTCTTGAAATCTGTTTTGTCTGATATAAATATGGTGACACCTGCTCTTCTTTGGTTTCCTTTGGCATGGATTTTTTTTTTAATCCCTTTATTTTCAGTTGATGTGTGTCTTTATAGGTAAAATGTGGTTTTTGTAGACAATAGATCAATGGGTCTTGTTTTCTTCATCCTTTCAGCTAGGCTATGACTTTTAACTGATAAGTTTAGTCATTTACATTCATTATTATCATCAATAAGTAAGGACCTACTCATGCCATTTTGTTTCTTTGCTTTCTGATTGTTTTGTGGTCTTCTCTTACTTTTTAGTTTTATTCTTGTCTTCCCCTGGTGAAGATGGTTTTCTCTGGTGATATGATTTAGTCTATTGCTTTTTATTTTTTGTGTATTCTTTGTATGATTTTTGGTTTTCAGTTACCACGAGGCTTGCAAGTACTATCTTATAAACCATTATTTTAACCAGATAACAAACTTAAACCTATTTACATAAACAAACGAGCAAAAGGAAAATAAAAACTCTACACCTTAACTTCATACCTCTGCCTTTTAACTTCTTGTTGTTTCCGTTTCTATTTATATCTATTACTGACTATGACTAGAAAAGTTATTGTAGTTGTTATTTTTGATGGGTTCCTTGTTTAGTGTTGCTATTTTGGATAAGAGTAAGTTTACACACCACAGTTGCAGTAATATAATACCACTGTGTTTTTCTGTGTACTTATGATTACCAGTAAGGTTTTTTTACCTTTAGGCAATTATTTATTGTTCATAAATGTCTTTTTCCTTCTGATTGAAGTACTTGTTTTACCATTTATTTTAGGACAGGTTTCATATTGATGAAATCCCTCAGTTTCTGTTTGTCTGGAATAGTCAATTTTTCTCCTTCATGTTTGAAGGAGGTTTTTGTCAGATATACATCAGTTTAAATATGTCATGCCACGCCCTTCTGGCCTGTAAGGTTTCTAGTGAAAACTTTGATGCTGGATATATTCAAGCTCCACTATATGTTATTCCTTTCTTTTCTCTTGCTGCTTTTAGGATCCTTTCTGTATCCTTGACTTTGGGGAAATTGATTATTAAATGCCTTGAGGTAGTCTTCTTTGGGTTAAAACTGCTTGGTGTTCTATAACCTTATTACACTTGGGTATTGATATCTTTCTCTGGATTTATAAAGTTGTCTGTTATTATCCCTTTGAATAAACTTTCTGCCCCTATCCCTTTCTCTAACCCCTTTTTAAGGCTGATTTTCCCTTTTGAGATTATTTTCTAAATCCTGTAGTTGTGCTTCACTGTTTTTTATTCTTTTGTCTTTTGTCTTCTCTGTGTATTTTCAAATAGTCTTTCTTCAATCTGCATAATTATTCTTCTTGATGTATCTTTCATCTCCAGAGTTTCTGATTGATTCTTTTTCATTATTTTAATCTTTTTGTTAAATTTATCTGATAGGATTCTGAATTCCTTCTCTGTGTTGTCTTGAATTTCTTTGAGTTTCCTCAACATAGCTATTTTGAATCATTTGTGTGAAAGGCCACATATCTGTGTTTCTCCAGTATTGGTCTCTGGTGCCTTATTTAATTCATTTGGTGAGGTCATGTTTTCCTGGAAAATCTTAATGCTAGTAGATGTTCTTTGATGTCTGGGCATTGAAGAGTTAGGTATTTACTGTAGTCTTCACTATTTGGGCTTATTTGGAGCTGTCCTTCATTGGAAGGCTTTCCAGATATTTGAAAGGACTTGGGTATTGTTTTCTAAGCTGCTTTTGCTTTAGGGGATACCCAAGCTCAGTAATGCTGTGGTTCTTGCAGATACGTAGATGTACCATCTTGATGGTCTTGGGCAAGTGGTGGGAGAATTTTCTGGATACCAAGTAGACACGCTTCTTCTCTCTCCTCACTTTCTTCAAAACAAATAGTGTCCCTCTCTCTGTTCAGAGACACCTAAAGCTGGGGATGGATCTACACAAGAACCCTGTGACTACCACCACTCTCAGTGCACTGGGTCAGACTTCAAGCCGGCACAGCACTAAGTCTCACCCAAGGCCTGCTCTAATCACTCCCTCATCACTGCCTATGTTTACTCAAGACCCTGTGACTACAATAAGCAGGTGGCAAAGCCAATCAGGCCTGTATCCTTCACTTTAGGGTAGTGAGTTCCCCTAGGCCCCAGGTTGGTCCAGGGGTGCTGCCGGGGAGTCAGGGACTACAGGCAAAAACCTTAGAAGTCTATCTGGTATTCTATTGTATTGTGGCTGAGCTGGCACTCAAACCACAAGTCGCAGGCCTTCCCAACTCAGAGGAGCCTCACCCTATAGCCACTGCTAACCCAGGCCATAAGGAGTACTGCCAGACTATTACAAATGTTCCCTTAAGGCCCAAGATCTCTTAAGTCAGCTTGTGGTGAATGCATTTTGGCCTGGGATTCTTCCTTCCAGACAGTGGACTCCCCTCTGGTCTTGGGCAGATGCAGAAATGCTCTTCAAGAGTCAAGTTTTAGAGTCAGGGACCTCAGGAGACCACTTGATGCTGTACTCCCATATGGTGATGTTTGTACCTGAGGTAAAAGACAAAGTCCCTTTTACTCTTTCCTCTGCTTTCCTCAAGCAGAAAGACTTTTGCCCCATAGCCACCATAGCTGGTAGTGTGCTGAGTCTTATCTGAAACCAACAACTCTCAGAGGCTCATCAAAGCCCTCCATGTAGTACCTGGGTATGGCTGTTGGCTCTTCAGGACCTAAAGGCTCTTGAGTTGGCAGGTGATAAAAGCTGTCAGGACTGTGTCCTTCCCTTAAAGGAGCCAGTTTACTTCTGGCCCAGGGTGTGTCTAGAAATGCCAGCTGGGAGCTAAAGCCTGCAATGGGTGCATCATGGCTCTGACTAGGGCCCTATCCTGCTGTGGCTGAGCAGCTATCCAAGATGCAAGACAAAGTTCTCCCAACTCTTCTCCCTCCTCTCCTCATGTGGAATAAAGGGGTCTCTTTTGGAGCTGCAAGCTCTGAAGCCTGGGAAATACCCGCACCCCCTTGGCTGCCCCATTTGGTGTCTCAGTGTATCTCCTTCCCCCCAACCCCCAGTCCAGTGTCTCTGAGTATTGTTCAGCCCTAGGACTCGCCTAAGAGTTGCAGTTCTTATGGCCTAGACTGCCTCTCAAGTTTACTTAGAGACTGAGCGTACTTTGCCCCTCAGTGACAAGTTTTGCACACACTCAGTTTTGGACCACTGATATTAATGATTTTCCTCTGACTAGGGCTGGTTTAAATGTTTCCCCTGTGGGCAGGCACCAGCTGAGTTTGATCTTGTTTTTCTTTCTGCTCTAACAGAACAGCACAGAGCTCAGTGCCTCACAATTGTGTTTTTTTCCTCCCCCAGAGCCCGGAAATGCTCTCTGTAACACACCACTGCTGCAGGGGGTTGAAGGAGATGGTGTTAGTGATTCAGGACTGTTTTCTGCTACCTCTTCAGTGCCTCTTTCAAAGATATGAAGTTAAAACCAAATACTGTGAGTGCTCACCTGGCTCACCTGATTTTTGGTTCTAATGATTTTTTTTTTTTTCTGTGTAGACTGTTAACTTGGTGTCCTTGCAGAGAGGATGATTGGTGGGGCTTTCTATTCTGCATTCTTACCATCTTGCTCTGCCTCCCGATCTGTAACCTCTTTTTTTTTTTTTTTTTTTTGATAGATCATTGCAATAGTTTTCTTGTCGGTTTTCTAGTTTTTATTTATTTGTCTTACCTATTTACACATCGATTATGGAACTCCCTTGTTCAACATTCTTCTGTAGATCTCCCATTGCATCCTCAATTTAGTGTAGATACCTGTCACTCAAATTCACATCTTTGCATGATATTGATCCATTCTAATTCGTCTACCTTGCCTTTTTCTACTCTCATTAATTGCTAACAATCCAACCAAAATAGAATATATATTACTACTCACTTATACTGTGTACATTTTCACTTCTGAAACTCTCATCACTCTTGTTTGGAAATGGCCATAAACCTTTTCATTGTCACCTGTCAGACCTCTCTACATCTCCAAATTATTATATAAAATTGAATTATAAATTTTATATAAGAAATATAAAAAATATTTTTTATCAAATCTTACAAACAGGCTCAACTATTTTTCCTCAAGTCTCCTAGACGTTTGTATATTTTTAACAGCACTTATCACGTTTTACCTTGTAATGTGTTTGTGTTACTTCACTACATAGAATAACAACAATAATAGGTAACATTTATTGAGCAATCAGTGTGTGTCAAGCAGTGGATTGAGAACTTTACATGGATTATTTTACTTATTCTTACCAAATTTCTATTACGTAGGCCCTATTATTATTACCAGTTTAAAAATGATGAAATACCAAGAAGTAAAATTGTAAATTAGATCCTGGTGAGGCTGTTTGTGTTCCTCTAGATGAGCACTGCACATTTGACTTATTTCTTGTAGAAATGTGACTACATTGAAAAGATGTATTCTTTGTTATATACTCATGTGTAATCCATTCAAGTGAATAGGAGCTGCATACCTCTGAATTAAAGTTTCTTCGGTATGTACTTGGCATTTTATTTTTAATATTTCTTTTATAATTGGCCTTTATCTCATTCGTGTTAATTGATAAAGCAAACTACCTCTGTTATTTATATGTAAACATTGTTTTCAATAGGGATATATTCTGAACTTTGATGATTTCTCCATAGATTATTTAATTGACACTATATAGCGTAAAATACATTTCAAGGCATTGCAGTTTAGGTAAGGCCTAATTAAGTAGGATACTTGACCTTAGATAGTGACAGAAGTAACTAATTCTTTTATGAGTATGTCTTTTGTCTTTATTTTTTCAAATACACTGGATACTAAATCAATGGCATTCAAATAAAATTATGAAAATAAGTACAGAAATGTGTATTGTCAGTGTTGAATATTCTTCAGTGAAAAAGCATCATCCTTGGTAATTGTATCATCCTAATAAAAAATTGCAGCTATATTTACAGCTAAATAAAATGGGATATTTTATTAGTACTCTTTAGAAGTCATATGTTATTTTCCATATCAACATGTTACATATTCAATAGCATGAGAAATCAGCTGATATTAGAATTTTTTATGAATATCGAAAAAGTTACAAGATAGAAATTGGAATGGAAAAATTTGGGAGCAAATTTTCTTTATTCAGTTTGCTGAATACTTCTGAAAGCCACATTTTACAAATGGGAGAATAGGCACCTCCAGAGGTATAATGAGAGGTCCAGTGTGGTGGGGGTGATCGGTAGTAAGAGTGCTTTGAAGAAACTTTTAAAAGTTTCAAGTATTCACTGTTGATGAGGGAAACTTCATGCCCATAAATGAAGCCAACTTAATCTATCTTCTGAGCCTGTATTTGACTTCTCTTCCTCTCTGCTTTTAGGATCACGTTGACATTTTCGGTTGTTTTAGAAGTTTTGATGCTTTCAAAACAATTAGTGAGCAGTAGAAAGAGAAATCTGGATTCACAGATATCCTCAGTGCCCTTGCAGCACACAAATATTTAAGAAACACATTTCTTACGGTAAGTGAATCAATTTACTTAATTTGAACAAATGCTTCACTAAGGGTAAACTTCTTTTTATACTAAAAACAAATAACCGTTTTCATTTTCTCTGTTTTATCTCTCTGTGCTTACGTTTTATCAGTAAAATGGGATTACTCAATCCTTTGAGTACCTACCTCACAGGATTGTTTCAAGGACTGATTCAGGCAAAACTTTATTGAAGTGCCTGGCACACAGCAATTCCTCATTATTGTGCCTTTTATAACAATAATAATTTGGCTGGATAGTTTACTTGGTGCCTCTTTGACAATGCAATATTATTTACTTTATTCCTTTTTAACATGAACTTTGCTTTTACTCAAATCCTGCGATCCCTCAGACCAATGTACTATCCTTCTACACTCATCCCCAAATGATAGCTGTGAGTTAATACATACTCTACGATATTAGCTTAAAACTTCTTACTCTTTGTCTCCCTGGATTTTGCTGTTTCCCCAAAGCCTTCCATTTCTCAATTGCCTCTGTTTGGGAGCATTTGGCTGTGGATATATGCAGTTAACTGCGCTTGGTTCAGGATGTAGTTTACTCATTTTCTGACCAGATTTCTAACCTCTTAAACTCCTTTGAGATTCTCTCTTGACTGCTTCAGAACAGCTTTGATTTAAGCTCGTCTGTGGATTTCATATGCAGACTGCTGGCATTTTCCGAATTTAAAATGAATTTGTTCATTGAAACTGAACGTTTTATAGGGCTTAGTTCACTTGGTTTGAGTTTTGTTTCGATGAAATACAAGAGGAGGATTCATTCCCCGGGAGGGCTAGTTAGCGTCGTTGTACTCCTAGGAGAAGCCAGGGTTTTCAGCCCCTAGAGGCAAACTGTGTCATAAACTGTTGCAGACTGAGCCCCAGAGCCTGGTCATTGACAGAGCTCCTAAATATTTAGTACTAAGCTGTTCCTTTCATTATATAGCATATATACACTTGAGCCATGAAGAGGTGAAGAAGACCAAAGATCAATCTGAACTTGGTGAGACCAGTCTGCTAACTAGAATTAAGAACACACGCACTGTATCAATATGGAAAATGTAAACTTTTGATGAGATATTCTGTATAACTAAAGAACACTCCGTGTTAAAACATGGATGTGTGTAACTGCATATACTTGCTAATTTTTTCTCAATACTTGTTTTACTCTTGTGAAGATAGCACTTTAATCCTAAATGAGCATGCTAGGTGTGACAGATCCTATATTAGTTTTAATAATTGAAGCAGGTAGTAATAACTAGATTATTGACATTTTTGAGTCATGTGTTCAGGTATTGCTTCAAACTTGCTCAAATTATACTTGGAATTTTATAGTGTTTTGTTTATATTACATACTCTTCTCGTAATAATGTGGTAATCTAGTTTCCAGAATCATGCAAATAGTTATAGATTTTGATTTTTCAAAATAACAGTTTTAAAGAATTGAGAATTTAAGCTTTTTTGAGGAACCATATTTTTAAAACTCTCCATGTATTTTTGTTTCAAATAATATTAACTCATTTTTAAAAGCCAAAATTAGTGTACCACAGACTCCCCATATCTGTTCATCATCTTCTTACTAGAAATAGTGATATGACTTTTTGCTATTTAAACATAAAGTGAAGACATTATCTATGAAATATTTAAAATACATATTAGCTCTTCATTATACATTTTATCATTTCAATATTCAAATTGAGTTTGTTTAACCAGAAGATTATATAGATTCTCTATGAGTGTAATTCTCTCTACTTGATTACTGAACTCCTAAAATGTATGATCGCTTATAAAAAAGTCAGCAGCAAAGCACCCATTGTGCTTTCCTTACTATTCATGAATGAAAATCTTTCCTACTGTATTTGCCTGGTGATCTGGTTGAAACTACCTAGAGGAAAACCTAAATGTCACAACTTATTTCTCTGCGCTGTGCTGAGAGCCTAAAAAAAGTGGTGACTAAGCAACTTCCTGTTTTCCCTTTAGACCCCAACTGATCTCCTCTAGGACCTACCATCTAGGTTATTTGAGTTAAAGGTCTTTAATCTCCTGTTTCCCCACAGCAATCTACCAAGCCACTCCTGTTTTTTTATGACACTACTTTCATTATCCTTTCTTTTTCTGTCAAAAGTTTCAGCCCCACTTTACTACCCTCCGAACTTGTGATATGGGAACTTGGGACAAGGTTAAAGTTGATGGACCCTCGCAGTGAAGAATAAGGTGAGCCTCAGATCTTTTGCCTACTGAGAAAATCATGCTGATTTTTTTTCCTTACAAACCAGGGGTAGCCAAAATAGGTAGCATTTTGTTGAGCATTTTTGGTAATATTTGGTGGTATAGTTAAGATAATTATTTTCTTGATTTTGGTGTTTTATTTGCTTTATTTTGACTTCATTTTCATATGTTACTGTGCCTGCAAGTAAAACACATAAAAAGACTTGGTATCTCTAAGAAAGAAGAGAGTAAAATGTCCTTTTGTAATACCAGCTCATAATGATCGTCAATCAAGGAAGATGGAGTGATCACCTTCATTGCTTGGAGAGTCCCTGCTGTTCATAGTATGAAAACATATGAATGTTTATTGTGGGGAATCTTTGATGGCTTGGGTTTCTTTAAGATTAGTTTTGTAATGATTAACACAATATACTAAGTATTCTCTTTACAATTTATGAAGATGAAAATCAAAATGTATAAACTATGGATGCAATAATTAAAAGCATAGTGTTAGGAAATTTAAGCCCACGTATGACTTAGCTATGATGTGCTCTAGTTTCTTCAATATTGTAAATAGAACCAGTTTTTACCTTGTGTCCATTACCCCTTTACCTTGTGTCTGTTATCTTGCCTTTCCCTGCAAGTCAGTAAACGAGAAAGAATAGTATACAACCTGCTGTCTATACTTTTTTTTTACCAGCCATTATTTAACCCAATGCGGTCCAGCTCTTGCTCCCGTGAAACTGCTCTCACTATAAAGTTCACTAGTGACCACTTAATTGATAGTTGAAGTGACATCTGGATTTGAGCACTGCTCCATCATGCATTAGCTTTATGATCTTTGGCAATTTAGTTTTTTGTGCCTTAGTTTTATTTTTTGTAAAATGGGAATAACAATGGTACCTACTCACAGTTGTTGTTGCTGTTCGTTTGTTTTTAGATACAGATGTCACTTTGTTGCCCAGGCTGGCGTGTGCAATAGTAGCGGTGCGATTATTCGAGGCACTGTTAGTTGTGCAATCATAGCTCACTGCTGCCTCAAATTCCTGGGCTCAAGAGATCCATTCACATCCGCCTCCCAAGCAGCAGAGACTACAGGCATATGCCACCTTGCCCAGCTAACTTTTAAATTTTTTTGGAGGTAGGGTCTCGTTGCCATCTTGCCCAGGCGGGTCTCAAACTCCTGGGCTCAAGCGAACCACCTGTCTCAGTCTCTCAAAGTGCTGGGATTACAGGTGTGATCACAGCCTTAATGTAAGATTAAATATGGTAATGTATGTCTGGAACTTCACACAGTTTCTGGCACAATTTCTGTCAGCTATTATTGTTCCTCCCCTTTCTTGACCTTGCTGTGATGCTCCAAACTATTAATCCCTTTTCTTTTTGAAACTCCTCTAGTTCTCTTTTCCTGGTTTACATTAAACTACTCTTTTCTGACACATTTTCTGTTTTGCTAGTTACTATCCACTTTTCTTGAAGGCTTCTGTTTCTCCAATCGTTTTGACATTAATATCAAGATAAATCTGCATTAATATCTTGGCTCTACCACTTAAAAGTTTGATAAGCTTAGGCGAGTTACTTGACCTGCCTGAACCTTTGCTTCTGCAACTGCAAAATGGGAGTTTAACGGTACCCTCCTCCAAAATTTGTTAAATAATTAATCTATTAATAAATTTGACACGTATTCGTTGAGTGCTTACTCTGCAGCACACATTGCTCTGGGTACAGTGGATACAATCAAGTACATATGACCTTTTTGTTTCTTTAAGGAACTTATATTCTAGTGTGGGGAGATAATGTAAGCAAATGTGTAAGATAAATTAAGCTTGACATAAGGACTAAAAAGAAAGGAAACTGGTAATATGCTAGAGAGTTGCTGGCACTCAATGCCAGCTGGTGAAAGCAGCCTCAGGGTCTGTACCCTGCAGAATCACAGAAGTGGAGCTGCCCAAGACCGTGGAAGCCCACCCTTTGCGTCACCATGCCCTGGATGTGAGGCATGGAATCGAAGGGGATTCTTTTGGAGATTTATGATTTAATGAGCGCCCTGTCAAGTTTCAGACTTGCATGGGGTCTGTGACCCTTTTGTTTTGTCCAATTTCTCCAGGTTGAAATGGAAACATTTACGCAATGCCTGTACCCTCATTGTATCTTGAAAGTAACTAACTTTTTTTTTTTTTTTAACACGCTCGTAGGTGGAAGGGTTTTGGCCTTGTATCAAATGAGACTTCAGACTTAAACTTTTGAGTTAATGCTGGAATGAGTTAAGACTTTGGAGGACTTTTGGGAAGGCATGATTGGTTTTGAAATGTCAGAAGGACATGAGATTTGGGAGGGGCCAAGGGTAGAATGATATGGTTAGGTTCTGTGTTCCCACACAAATCTCATCTCAAGTTGTAATACCCATGCATCAAAGGAGGGACCTGGTGGGAAGTGATTGCATCTTGGGGGCTGTTTCCCCCATGCTATTCTTATAATAGTGAGGGAGTTCTTACAATATCTGATTGTTTAAAAGTGGCACTTCCCCCTTCACTCTTTCTCTTTTCTGCCACCAACTAAAAACATTCTTTGTTTCTTCTTTGCCTTCTGCCCTGATTGTAAGTTTACAGAGACCTCCCAAGCCATATGGAACTATGAGTTAGTTAAACCACTTTTCTTGTAAATTATCCAGTATTGGGTAGTACTTTATAGCAGGGTGAAATATACTAATACACCCCACTATATGTTTTTGTTTCCTTTGTCGAAGATCAGCTGGCTGTAAGTATTTGGCTTTATTTCTGGAATAGCTTTTCTATTGCATTGGACTACATGCTTATTTTTATAACAGCACCATGCTGTTTTGTAACTAGAGCCTTGTAGTATAGTTTTAAGTTGGGTAATGTGATGCCTTCAGGTTTGTCCTTCTTGCTTAGTCTTGCTTTTGCTATGTAGACTCCTTTTTGTTTCTATATAAATTTTAGAATTTCTTTTCTAGTTCTGTGAGGAATAATGACAGTATTTTGATGGAAATAATTGCATTGAATTTATAGATTGCTTTTGGCAGTATGGTCATTTTCACACTATTGATTCTACCTATCAGTGAGCATGGGATGTGTTTCTATTTGTTTGTGTCATCTATTATTTCTTTCAGCAGTGTTTTGTAGTTTTTCCTATAGAGATCTTTTACCTCCTTAGTTAGGCATATTCTTAAGTATTTTTTTTTGCAGCCTTTGTAAAAGGAATTGAGTTATTGATTGGATTCTCAGCTTGGTCATTGCTGATGTATAGAAGTGCTATGGATTTGTGTACATTGATTTTGTAACCTGAGACTTTACTAAATTTATTTTTCAGATCTAGGAGCTTTTTGAACATGTCCTTAGGGTTTTTGAGGTATACAATCATATCTTTGGCAAACAGTAACAGTTTGACTGCCTTTTTAACTATTTGGATGTCCTTTATTTCTTTCTTTCGTCTGACTGCTCTGGCTAGAACTTCCAGCACTATGTTAAATAGATGTGGTGAGAGTGGGCCTCTTGTCTTGTTCTAGTTTTCAGGAGGAATGCTTTCAATTTTTCCCCGTTCAGTATAATGTTAGCTTTGGATTCGTCAAAGATGACATACCTTAAGAGATATCACTTCTATCCTGATTTGCTGAGGGCTTTAATAACAAAGGGATGGTGGATTTTGTCAAATGCTTTTTCTGCATCTATTGAGATGATCACATGATATTTGTTTTCAATTCTGTTTATGTGGTGTATCACATCTATTGACTCATGTATATTAAATCAGTCCTGCATCCCTGATATAAAACCAACTTAATCCTGGTCGATTATACTTTTGATATGCTGTTGGACTTGGTTAAATTGTTCTTTGTTGAGAATTTTTGCATCTATGCTCATAAGGAATATTGATTTGTATTTTTTGTTGTTGTTGTTATGTTTTTTTCCTGTTTTTAGTATTAGGGTGATCCTGGCTTCACAGAATAACTTAAGGATAATTCCTTATTTCCCTGTCTTTTGCAATAATTTCAGTAGAATTGCTACTTGGTACCAATTATTTAAATGTCTGATATAATTCAGCTGTGAGTCCATCCAGTCCTGGACTTTTTTTGTTGGCAATTTCTTTTTTATTACGGTTTCAGTATTACTGCTTGTTATTTGTCTGTTCAGAGTTTCTATTTCTTCATGGTTTAATTTAGGAAGGTTGTACATTTCCAGGAATTTATCCATCTCTTTTAGGTTTTCTAGTTTGTGCACATAAATGTCTTCATAGTAGTCTTGAATAATCTATTGTATTTCTGTGGTATTGGTTGTAGTATCACCCTTTTTATTTCTAATTGAGCTTATTTGGATCTTCTCTCTTTTCTTCATGGTTTGTCTTGCTAATGGTCTATTGACTTTGTTTATTCTTTCAAAGAACCAATATTTTGTTTTATTTATTTTGTGTATTTTTGTTTTAATTTTATTTAGTTCTGCTCCGATCTCTGTTATTTCCCCTTTTTTTCTGCTGTGTCTGGGTTTGGTTTGTTCTTTCTCTAGCTCATTGATGTGTGAGCTTGGATTGTCTATTTGTGCTGTCTCAGACTCTTTGATGTAAACATTTAATGCTATGAACTGTCCTTTTAGCACCACTTTTGGTGTATCCCAGAAGTTTTGATAGGTTGTATCACTATTATCATTCAGTTCAAAGAATTTTTTAATGTCCATCTTGATTTTATTGTTGACCCAAAGATCATTCCAGAGCAGCTTATTTAGTTTCCATATGTTTGCATAGTTTTGAAGATTCCTTTTTGAGTTAATTTCCAATTTTATTCCAACATGGTCTGAGAGAGTACTTGATATAATTTATATTTTCTTACATTTATTGAGACTTGTTTTGTGGCCTACTATATGGTTTATCTTGGAGAATGTTCCATGTACTGATGGAAATAATGTATATTCTGAAGTTATTGGGTAGAATGTTCTGTAAATGTATGTCAAGTCCATTTGTTCTAGGATATAGTTTAAGTCTATTGTTTCTTTATTGATTTTTGGTCTTGATGACCTATCTAGTATTGTCAGTGGAGTATTGAAGTTCCTCACTGTTATTGTGTTGTTGTCTATCTGATTCCTTAGGTCTAGTAGTAATTGCTTTATAAATTTGTGAGCTATAGTGTTAAGTGCATTTATATTTAGGATTGTGATATTTTCCTATTGAACTAATCCTTTTATCATTATATAATGTTACTCCTTTGTTAACTGTTGTTGCTTTGAAGTCTGTTTTGTCTGATATAAGAATAGCTACTCGTACCAGGTTTTGGTTTATATTTGCATGGAATATCTCTTCTTACCCCTTAACCTTAAGTTTATGTGAGTTCTGATATATTAGTTGAGTCTCTTGAAGACAGAAGATACTTGGTTTGTGGGTTTTTTATCCATTCTGTTATTCTGTATTTTATAAATGGAGATTTAGGCCATTTACATTCAAAGTTAGTATTGAGATGTGAGGTACTGATCTATTCATCATGCTAGTTTCTACCTGAATTCTTTTTGTTGTTGTTGTTGTGTTTTTAGGCCTTGTGTGATTTATGCTTTAAGGAGGTTCTATTTTGAGGTTTTGTTTCAAGATTTAAAACTCATTTCAGCATTTCTTGCAGTGCTGGCTTGGTAGTGGTAAATTGTCTCAACATTTATTCATCTGAAAAAGACTTAATCTCTTCTTTATTTACGAAGTTGAGTTCCAATGGATACAAAATTCTTGGCTAATAATTATTTTGTTTAAGGAGACTAAAGATAGGACCCTAATTCCTTCTGGCTTGTAAGTTTTCTGCTGAAACATCTGCTGTTAATCTTATAGGTTTTCCTTTATAGGTTATCTGATGCTTTTGCCTCACAGCTCTTAAAATTCTTTTTTTCATCTTGACTTTAGATAACCTGATGAGTACGTGCCTAGGTGTTGATCTTTTTATGATGAATTTCCCAGGTATTATTTGAGCTTCTTGTATTTGGAAGTCTAGATCTCTAGCAATGCCAGGGTAGCTTTCCTTGATTATTCCCTAAAATAAGTTTTTCAAACTTTTAGATTTCTCTTCTTTTTCAGTAACACCAATTATTCTTCAGTTTGGTTATATAACATAATCCCAAATTTCTTGGAGACTTTGTTAATTTTTAAATTATTTTTTCTATGTCTTTGTTGATTGGGTTGCTTTGGAAGCCTTGTATTTAAGCTCTGAAGTTTTATCTTCTACTGGTTAGATTCTATTACTAAAACTCTTCAGTGTATTTTGCATTTTTCTAAGTGTGTCTTTTGTTTTCAGAATTTGTGGTGGTCTTTTCTTGGTGATATATACTTCTCTGGTTACTTTTCATCCATACCCTGTAATTTAAAAAAATATATATTTCATTTGGTTTTCACCTTTTTCAGGTACCTCCTTGAGTAGCTTAATAATCAACATTCTGATAATTTTTTATCTGGCAATTCAGAAATGTTTTTGGTTTGGAACCATTGCTGAAGAGCTAGTGTAATATTTTGGGAGTGCTATAAAAACTTGTTTTGTCATATTACCAGAATTACTTTAGTTCTAATTTAGGTAGACTATTTCAGTGGAAAGATCTGAAACTCAAGAGCTGCTGTTCAGAATTTTGTCCCTTGATTTGGTGCTACCCCCTCACCCTAGGGATGGGACTTCCTGACAGCCAGAATGCCAGTGATTGTTATTGCCCTTCTGGATCCAGCCACCCAGTGAGGCTACAAGACTCCAGGCTGGTGCCAAAGAATGTCTACAAGTAGAGTCCTTTGATGTAATCCATCTTCACATCTCTCAGCTGTGGATACCAGCACCTGCTCTGGTGGAGGTGGCAGGGGAGCGAAGTGGACTCTGTGGGAGTCCTTGGTTATAGTTTTGTTCAGTGTGCTGGTTTTCTTGAATACTGGTTATGCTAGCAGTGAAGTTGTCATGTGGATAGACTCAGGACCTCTGGTTAGCCAGGGTGTTGCAGGTGGTGGAATTAGTTGTTATTTTCTTCTTCTTTGGAGCAGTTTGTTCTGTTATGTGTTGCTGTAATCACTTGAATGGATTGGCCTCCTGCCAGGAGGTTGTGCTTTCAAGCTGCAGTAATAGAAGGGGGATTAAAATTATTTTCTTTTTTCTTTCCAATTTTGTTGCCATTTATTTCTTTCTCTTGTCTGATTGCTCTAGCTTGGACTCCAGTACTATGTTGAATAACAGTAGTAAAAGTGGGCATGCTTGCCTTGTTCCAGATGTTAAAGTCTTTCAGTTTTTCCATACTTAGTATGAAAATAGCTGCCAGTCTGTCATTTATGACTTTTATTGTGTTGAGGTATGTTCATTCTACACCAAATTTTTTGAAGGGTTTGTTCATGAATGGATGTTGAATTATATCAAATGCTTTTTTTTTTTTAAACATCAGTAGAAATGATCATATGTTTTTCTCCTTCTTTCTGTTTCTATAATGTATCACATTGACTGAACCATACTTTTATCCCTGGGATAAATCCAACTTGCTCAAGATGAATAATCTCTTTAATACATTGTTGAATTCAGTTTACTAGTATTTTGGTGAGGATTTTTGCATCAATGTTCATTAGGGATATTGGCCTGTAGTTTCCGTTTTTGATTTGTCTGTGTCTGCTTTTGGTATCAGGGTAATACTGGCCTCAGAATGAGTTTTGAAGTGTTCCCTCTCCATTTATTTTTTAGAATAGTTTGAGAAAGATTTGTGTTGGTTCTTCTTTAAAAGTCTGGTAAAATGCAGCAGTGAAGCCATCGAGTCTTGAGCTTTTCTTTAATGGGATACTTTTTACTATGGTTTTTGTCTCATTGCTTGTTATTGGTCTCTTCAGGTTTTGAATTTCTTCATGATTCAATCTTGATAGGTTGTATGTTCCCAGGAATTCATTTCTTCTAGGTTTTCTAATTTATTGGCATATAATTGTTTATATTAGTCTCAAATAATCTTTTGAATCAGTGGAGTATTAGTTGCAATGTAACCTTTTAATCTCTGACTTTGAGTCTTTTATTTTTTTCTTAGTTTAGGTAAAGTTTTGTCATTTTGGTTATCTTTTCAAAAATTGAACTTGTTGTCTCATTAATTTTTTGTACTATTCTTTTGTTTTAATGTCACTAATTTTTTATCTGATAGTTATTAGTTCTTTTCTTCTACTTATATTTATTTGGCTTGCTCGTTCTTCTCTAGTTCTTTAAGACCCATCAGCAGGTTGTTTATTTGAAGTATTTCTACTTTTTAAATGTAGTCACTTATTGCTATAAACTTTTATCTTAGTACTGCTTTTACTGTATTCCTTTGGTTTTAGTATGTTTTGGTTTAATTTTTATTTGCTTCAAGAAATTTTTCTCTTTTCTTTTTAATTTCTCCCCTGGCCCACTGCTCATTCAAGAATATATTGTTTAATTTCTATGTGTTTGTATACTTTGCAAAGTTTCTGTTATTATTGATTTCCAGTTTTATTTCATTGTGGTCAGAGAAGATGCTTGATATTATTTCAATTTTTTGAATGTTTTAAGACTTATTTTGTGACCTAAAATGTGGTCTCTTTTTGGGAATGATTCATGTGCTGTGGAAAAGAGTGTGCATTTTGCAGCTAATAGATAAAATGTTCTGTAAATATCTGTTAGGTCTATTTGGTCTATAGTGCAGATTAAATCCCATGTTTCTTTACTGATTTCCTGTCCAAATGTTCTGTCTAATACTGAAAGTGGGATGTCTCTAGCTACTATTGTATTGAGGTCTATCTCTCTCTTTAGGTCTAATAATAAGTGCTTTATATATCAGGATGCTTTATTATTGAGTGTGTATATATTTATGTTTGTCATATTCTTGTGCTGAATTGACTCCTTGTGCTGAATTGACTCCTTTATCATTATATACAGACATTCTTTGTCTTTTTCTATAGTTTTTGTCTTGAAATTTATTTTGTCTGACATAAGTATAGCAAATCCTGTTTTTTTTCTTTGTTTCCATTAGCATGAGTCTTTTCCATCCCTTAATTTTCAGCCTGTGTGTGCCTTTACAGGTAATGTGTGTCTCTTGTAGGCAACAGATCAATGAGTCTTGTTTTTTTTTTTTTTTTTTTTTTTTTTTCCATTCAGCCATTCTATGCCATTTCATTGCAGAGTTTAGTCCATTTACATTCAATGCTATTATTGATAAATAAGGAATTTTTCCTGTCATTATTTTATTTGCCTTCTGGTTGTTTTGTAGTATTCTCTTCCTTCTTTCCTTCCTTCCTGTCTTCTTTTTAATGAAGGTGATTTTTTTATGGTAGTGTGTTTTAATTTCTTGTTTTTTATTTTTTCTGCATCTATTGATTATTTTTTGATATGAAGTTACCATGAAGCTTGCATATAACATCTTATAACTCATTATTTTAAATTGATCACAATTTAAGACTGATTGCAAAAATGAAAAAACTATAATAACTACCCAAGAAGCATAGAGAAAACTAATACAAATTATACACTCTAACTTAATCCTCTCTGCTTTCTAACTTTTTGTTGTTTTTATTTATGTCTTGTTATACTGTCTATGTCTCAAAAAGTTGTTGTCGTTATTATTTTTGATAGGTTCATCTTTTTTTCTTCCTACTCAAGATATAAGTAGTTTACACACCTCAATTACAGTGTCATAATGTTCTATACTTACCACCACCAGTGAATTTTTTTACCTTTAGATGATTTCTTATTGCTCATTAATATCCTTTTCTTTAAACTGAAGAACTCTTTAGCATTTCTTGTAGTATAATTTTGGTGTTGGTGAAATCCTTTGGCTTTTATTTGTCTGGAAAAGTCTTTTTCTCTCCTTAATGTTTGAAGGGTATATTCACTGAATATACTATTCTGGGAAAAAAGGTTTTTCTTCAGTACTTTAAATATGTCATGCCACTTTCTCTTGGCTCATAAGGTTTTCCCTGAGAAGTCTGCTGTCAGATATATTGAAGCTCCTTTGTATGTTATTTGTTTCTTTTCTCTTGCTTCTTTAAGGGTGATTTTAAATCTTTGACCTTTGGTTGATTATTACATGTCTTGAGGTAGTCTTATTTGGGTTAAATCTGCTTGGTAGAAAAGTCTCTTATTTTGGAGATGAGGAAACCCAAGCTCATGGAGATCAGTACTTTCTTAACATCATATAGCTTGTTATTATGATTTGAACAGAATCTCTATGTTTTAATTAGACATAGGGTATAAATACTGATTAACTACTTTTTATACCCTACCTTTTATAAATACTGATTAACTACTTTTTAAAATGTTTTGTGTTTACGTAAAAATTAATTTAAAAGCACAGAGAGTTGGCCGGGCACAGTGGCTCACGCCTGTAATCCCAGCACTTTGGGAGGCTGAGGTGGGCGGATCACGAGGTCAGGAGATCGAGACCATCCTGGCTAACATGGTGAAACCCCGTCTCTATAAAACGTACAAAAAATTAGCCAGGTGTGGTTGCAGACGCCTGTAGTCCCAGCTGCTTGGGAGGCTGAGGCAGGAGAATGGAGTGAACCCTGGACGCGGAGCTTGCAGTGAGTTGAGATCACGCCACTGCACTCCAGCCTGGGCGACAGAGTGAGACTCTGTCTCAAAAAAAAAAAAAAGTACAGAGAGTTGCCACTTACCCCTTTTTTCCTGTGGTTTTCCCTGTGATACACTGTTAGAAAAAGATTGGCATTACTTACATTTTCATTAGTGTGGAATAATTGTTACACTACATGAATCAATATTTATTCATTATTATTAAAGTCCATAATCTACATCAGAGTTCACTCTTTGTTTTGTATATCCTGTGTGTATTGACAAATAAGTGATATGTGTCACCATTACTGTGACATACAGAATAGTACTGCTGCCCTAAAACTCTTCTGTGTTTCATCTATTCATTCCTCCCTTTCTCCCCACATATCCCTGGCAACCACTGATCTCTATGTTTTTACCTTTTTGTGAATATTATGTGAATATTATCTGGTTGGAATCATATAGTATATAGCTTTTTCAGATTGGCATTTTTCACTTGGCAATATGCTTTTGACATTATTCAAAGTGTTTTCCTGTCTTACCAGTGCATATTTTATTACTGAAAAATAGGCCACTGTATGGATATGCCACACCTTGTTTATCAATTCATCTATGGAAGGACATCTCAGTTGCTTCAAAGTTCTGCCAATTACAAACAAAGCTGCTGTAAACATTTGTGTGTGTATTTTTTTTCATGCATGTGTGGACATAACATTGCAACTCATTTGGGAAAATACCAAGGAGTGTGATTGCTAAATCTAAACTGTCTTCCAAAGTGGCTGTACTGTTTTGTATTCCCACCAACAATGAATGCACATTTCCGTTGTTCCACATCTTAAACAGTATTTGGTGTTGCCAGTGATTTGTATTTTAGTCATTCTGATCAGTCTTTAGTTGTATCAAGTTGTTGTTTTAATGTTTAATTCCCTAATAACACATGATTTTGATCACCTTTATATGTTCTTACTTGTTATCTGTATATCATTTTTTATTAAGCTCAACAATTTTTCTTTTTTTTTCATGTTTAGAGAACTTTTTTTTTAATAATTTATGTTCTAGGGTACATGTGCACAATGTGCAGGTTTGTTACATATGTATACACGTGCCATGTTGGTGTGCTGTACCCATTAACTAGTCATTTACATTAGGTATATCTCCTAATGCTATCCCTCCCC
>NW_012108352.1:947102-1017218 GCF_000951045.1 Mandrillus leucophaeus | reverse complement strand
GGGATCTAATTAAACTAAAGAGCTTCTGCACAGCAAAAGAAACTACCATCAGAGTGAACAGGCAACCTACAGAATGGGAGAAAATTTTTGCAATCTGTGTATCTTTAGTAAAGTGTTCAGATCTTTTAAACATTTCTTAGTGGGGTTGTTTTCTTATTATTAAATATTTTAAAGTATAGCTTTTATATATAAGTTCATTATAGTTTTCATATGAATTTCCCTAATGACTTAATTCAGTTTTGAATTTTAGTCTTTTACCTCATTCTCCTTATGTCGATACCTTTTATATACTCTAACAAATTAAAAATGGGCATCAGTCGCTAAAAAAAGCATTCTTGAATATCACCATCTTTAAGAACAAACATCAACATAGAACAACCATTTTATGAGTCATAAGTCAAGTGCTATACTAAAGACTCCTATTTTTCCCCCTGTTGTTTGATATAGCCTTAACTATTTAAAAGTTTTCACATGTGAGATATCTTTATTAATAAATGTCAAATGGACACATTGAGGGGAACAACACACACTGGTGCATCTCAAGGTGGGGGAGGAAGAACATCAGAAAGAATAACTAATAGATTTCGGGTTTAATACCTAGATGATCAGTTGATCTGTTCAATGTACCACCACAGCACACATTTACCTTTTGTAACAAACCTGCACCATCCTGCACATGTACCCGGGAACTTAAAATAAAAGTTGAAAAAATAAAAAATAAATAAAAAATAAGTGTCAATTGGAAATGCTTGGAGTAAAGGTCATGTTATCAGATGGTTATGATGTTTTTACTGTTGCAAGTCACTGAAATTGAATCATGAAGTGCCATATTTTGAAAGACTAACAAAGGCCTCAAGGGTAGCACCACAAACAAACAAACAAACAAACAAACAAACACAGCATAGTATTTAAGAACTGGGTACATCTGTGTGGCTTTGAAATAATGCCTCTGAAAAAACATATTTAAAAGGTTCTGAGTGACAAAAATCACAAGCACTGACATTTGGTAAGCTACTATTTCACGGTCTTTATTCTTCATAGAATAAAGCTGAGTTGAGAATATGTGTTTATCACCATAGCAATTCTACCATTCATAAAAATGGACTTATAAAGTACAACATATTGATTATCTCCAAAAGCAAGAGCACCTGTTTTCTGTGGTAGACTATTACATTTGTATTCAGAAAAAACAAATCCAAACAATAAAAGAACAGTTTCTCAAGAACAGCACCGTATGAAACTGTCCTTGATGGATCTTCTTTTTTTCTGTGCACTCTAATGGAGCACAGAACTACTCCAGATGATACAAATGGAACTTGTCTGCATGGCCACAGAGGAAGGCTCTGAAAGCATAAGCATCCCCAGAAGAGGATAAAAAATGACGTATTTTAAAACACATATTTAATGCTATTTCTCAAAGTTGCTTTTGTTTGACTCTTTACATCAGATTTTATTGAGCTAAACTAAGATCATTTTATATATTTCAGATAGGCCAGAGAAAGTCATATTAGTTTTATTAACATTAAATATCAAGAACACACACACAAACGCAAGTGGCTTAAATTTATATAACGTTTGAGTCATAGGACCATTATTCATCACCTGGTTTAAATTTACTTTATGGAGGAAATTGTAGAAATATCCTACATAGTTTCTGAAAAAGATTGCATTGAAAAGATAGTTCAGGACATATTTTTCGTTGTGGTTCTTAAATCTAAAACTGTAAAACCATTAAAATAGCTTGTATTACTTTAAAATA
The DNA here is from genome assembly GCF_000951045.1 of Mandrillus leucophaeus. Classification (NCBI taxonomy): domain Eukaryota; kingdom Metazoa; phylum Chordata; class Mammalia; order Primates; family Cercopithecidae; genus Mandrillus; species Mandrillus leucophaeus. The sequence goes on along the minus strand of NW_012108352.1, from coordinate 1,015,459 downwards.
AGAAGACAAAAACATGAGAAAGTTAGCAAATGTGGCAAAATTTGTCAAAGCATGTATAAATAAATATACATTTCAGGAAATGGAATGCATCTCAAAGAACTTAGTAAATTATTTTTCTTTTTAAGCTTTTCTTTCCTGACTTTAATGATCTTATTCTGTACATTTCAATATTTTGTAACATGGTTGCAGTGCTGGATATCACTTTACAGTTTTTACTGTATTATAAAGGCTTTTATTCTTGCTTTTTATGGTCAATATTTTGAGGAAGCACATTTTAGACTCTGTTTTCTTCAGTAATGTGTGCCCTGCTAGATTTGAAAAAGTACCAATGTTATCTTTGATATTATGATGTGATATTCTGTTAGAAAAAGATTGGCTTTGCAGTTTCTGGCTCATAGTAAGTGATACAGATATTTTGGAATGCATAAAGGAATGTGTTCTAAAGTGAATGCATGCATGGATAAATCACTGCAGGTAAGGTCATAAGAGAAACTTAAATGCTGTTTTCAGAAATGATTCTTGGGAAAACCATTTAAGCATATGAGATAGTATTGAAGTGAGGCAAAAGCAATGTTTTTATTCCAATATGAGTATAAAGTACACCAGTACAAAGTAAATGGTTGTATGAGTCAGACGAATAGTAGGAAAAATTAATCATATTTGAGTGAAACAACTACTTGAAGCAGTGGTGTTTCATTCTCTCATGACATCTTCTGAATATATTATTACTGTTTTCTTCATTTAAGTGACCTTGACCACCAATTAAGTACACAAGGTTTTTAGCCAGAAAGGCCTGATTTCAAATTCCAGTTTTTACCGGCGTTGTGATCTTGGGCAAGTTAGAGAACCTTTGTGAACCTCTGCTTCTCCACTTGTAAATTAAGGATACTATTAGTCACCACATAAGATTGTCATAAGGAATAAAATGAGATAATATGTGCACTTGTAGTAGGCACTGAAGACATTGTAGCTACTGTTATTTTTGAGGAACATGATTATTATCCTATAATTTCCCACCTTTTTCTTCCTTACTCACAACATCATTCTGTCCCATACTCCAGTCTGTCTCTATGTATTTGATGTTTTCCTTTGCATCGCTACTTAGGCCTTGGCCCCCTTCTCATCTGAGAATCAAGTCCTAACTCTTCAACCCGCCTTTTCTTCCCAATTCTCTGGAAACTTTTGAGAAATAAACTGTTTAGGTATCTCTTATACTTAGCTTTCCATATTGAAAGACTTCTTCGGCTGGAGTGAAAGCACTATGGATGCAGATATAAACCCTTCCTAAGTAGTTAGCATTTTGAAATAACCTGTTGCAACTCTTCTCAAGTGGAGATGCTGAGAGGGCTGAATCAAAATCAACTAAAACTTATAAGTACATTCATGGGCTCCACACTCAGATATTTTAATTTGGTGGATCTATAGTTGAATCAGGGAACCCTGTTTTAAAAGAAAGAGAAATGTACTTAGTGTAATGGTGTGCGCCTGTAGTCCCAGCTACTTGGGAGGCTAAGACAGAAGGATTGCTTGAGCTCAGGAGTTTAAGTACAGCCTGGGCAAGTAAAAAGAGAGAGAGAGAGACAAATAAAAATGCCACTCCAGGTGGTTTTCATGTATAGAAAGGTTTAAGAACAAATTGTCTATTCTATTTAATCAGCCTAGAAAAACACATCCAGTAAATACCCTGCAATACGAATGTCCATGCACCTAATAACACTTCCAAGCAACTGAATTCATGTGTTTAATACTATTACTGTGTTGTGTATTACAAAAGCAGCATGGTAGTGAAGAACTTGTGTGGGTTTTGGTGCCAGACAGACCAGGATTCAACTCCCAACATAAAATAGATATAATAATGTCTATCCTGCATGGTTCTTGTGAAAAGAGTTGAACATTTAGTATTTGTGTAAAGTGTTAAAAAGTAATAGTTACACCAGAACTGTTAGCTGTTTTGTATTACTATTTGTTTCTAAATCGTTTTTTGGCTTGTCAGATATGAGATGCTGTAGTTGAATTGAAATATTGGGTCCAGGAAGTCTTAGCCAGAGCGATCAGGAAAAAGAAAGAAATAAAAGGCATCCAAATAAAACAAGAAGTCAAACTATTTCTCTTTGCTGATGATGATATTCTATACATAGAAAATCTTAAAACCTCAACCAAACAACTACTAGAACTGATAAACACTTTTAGAAAAGTTTTAGGAAAAAAAAATCAATGTACAAATATCAGTAGTATTTCTATACACCAATAACTTCCAGGTTGAGAGTCAAATCAAGAACACAAATCCATTTACAATAGCCACAAAGAAAATGAAATACCTAGGAATATAGAAAACCAAGGAGGTGAAAGATATCTCTAAGGAGAATTACAAAACACTGCGAAAAGATATCAGAGACAACACAAATAAATGGAAAAGTATTCCATGTTCATGGATTGGAATAATCAATATCATTAAAATTGCCTTACTGCTCAAAGAAATTTATAGATTCAACCCTGTATCTATCAAACTATCTATATTATTGTTCACAGAAATAGAAAAAAAAAACTGTTATAAAATTCACATGGATCCAACAAGAAAACTCAAATAGTCAAAGCAATCCCAAGCCAAAAGAGGAAAGGTGGAGGCATCACAGTGACTGACTTTAGACTATACTCTAAGGCTATAGTAACCAAAACAGCATGATACTGGTAGAAAACCAGACACATAGACCAATAGAACATAACAGAAAACTCAGAAATAAAGCCACACACTTAACAATCATCTGATCTTCAACAAGGCTGACAAAAAGAAGCAATAAGGAAGAACTTCGTATTCAATAAATGGTGCTGAGCTAACTGGCTAGTCATAGGCAGAAGAATGAAACTGGATCCTTTACCATATACAAAAATTAACTCAAGATGAAATAAAGATGTAAATGTAAGACATCAAACTATAAAAACCTCAGAAGGAAACATAAAAAATAACCTTCTCAACATCAGCCTTGACAAATAATTTTTGTCTAAGTCCCCAAAAGCAATTGCAGCAGAAACATAGCTTAAAAAGTGAGACCTAAATTAAAAGGTTCTGCACAGAAAAAAAAAAAATCCACAGAGTAAACAGACAACCTACAGAATAGTAGAAAATATTTGCAACCTACGCATCTAACAAACATCTAATATCCAGATTCTGTAAGAAACTAAAAGAAATCAACAAGAGAAAAACAACCCTATTAAAAAACGAGCAAAGGACATGAACAGATGCTTTTCAAAAGAAGACATACAAGCAGCCAACAAACATATGAAACAGTTCTCAGCATCGCTAGTCATCAGAGAAATGCAAATCAAAACCACAATGTGATACTATATCATACCACTTAGAAAGAATGGATTTAGAAAGAATTGATATTATTGTTAAATCCAAAAAAAAAAAAAAAAAAAACCACACAGATGCTGGCAAGGCTGTGGAGAAAAGCAACGTTTATACACTGTTGATGGGAATGTAAATTAGTTCAGCCACTAATCTCAAAGATCTTCAAAGAGGGCTACCATTCAACGCAGCAATCCCATTACTTGATATATACCTCAAAGAAAAGAGATCATTCTACCGAAAAGATACATTCACTTATATGCTCATTTCTATGTTGTTTATAATAACAAAGATGTGGAATCAACTTAGGTATCAATCTATGGTGGACTGGATAAAGAAAATGTGGTACATATACACAACGGAACGCCATGCAGCCACAAAAAATAATAAAATAATGTCCTTTCTAGCAACCTGGATGCAGATGGAGGCCACTATCCTAAGAAAATTTACACAGGAACTGAAAACCAAGAATCACATGTTCTCACTTATAAGTGAGAGCTAAACATTGGACACACATGAACATAAACATAGGAACAATATACACTGCAGACTCCTGGGGGAGGGAGGGATAGGCGTGCAGGTTGGCAACCTCCTATTGGGTACTATTGCTCACTCTCTGGGTGCAATATAACCATGCAAATAAGGTGCACATGTACCCCCTAGATCTAAAATAATAGTTGAAAAAATTTTAAAAAGGAATACAAATAGAAAAGAAACATTTGGTCCAAGTCTTCACCTGCTTCTGCATCTTCAACTTGGCTATCACTTTAATGTATTTCCCTGACCCTGGATTGGAGCTTGGCTTTGTAACTTGCTTTGACCAATAGGGTACTATAGGGCATAATGCAATACAAGGGCTTGGAATTGCTTGCATGATTCAACATACACTCTTATATCTATTAACATCACAAAGAGAACATTCCCCACTTAATCTATTTATCCAAGGAAGATGAGGGACACTTGGATTAGAGTTTCCCAAGGGACTTGGTAAACTGCAGCTTGAAGAACAGCCACATAGCTTCAACAGCCAATCCAAGCCTAGATCAACTAACTCCCAGCTGAACCCTAGCCACATGTAAGTCTATCTGAGATCAGCAGAACTGTCTCAGTCATTGCAGCCTGAAGTAAAGCCACCTACGATGACTTGCAGAAATATAGAAATAATTTTTTTTCTAAAATATTGAGTTTGGAGATGGTTTTTAAAGCAACCTTATTGTGATAGATAGTCAGCCTGTGCAGATGATTTTGTCTCTTTCCAGTGATAATCTGAGTTTAGCAATCTGTCAAAAACCCAGAAAAAAACAAAGTATACACACACACACACACACACACACACACACACACACAAAACTAAGTAAAAAACAAAGTTCTTACTTTTTAGCAAGAGTACCTGCCATTTCTGTTGATTTAGTAGGAGTGGTAATTCTGTATTCGTATAGAGTTATGCTGCTGTAAAGCACTCTTTGAACACTGCATAGGCATAATTTTATGCCTATGTTTGGGTGCATTTTTTAGTTTTGAAGTGTATAGATCTTGCAGAAAATACTGGGGCTGTGCCTCAAGCTGCCCGATTCCATTGTGTATTTTTGTCCAAGATATGGACAAATAAATGAAACTCCTCATGAAAATAGTGTACAGAAAATAGAGGGCCCAGAGGGCCAAAAGGATATTACCTAGCATTGATTGTGAGAAATGAGCAGTAAAAGAAAAAAGAAAATATAATTGGAGGCCATAAATCAGTAGAAATTGTATTGCACGTGTTCCACATTTTATTGTATGTCGATAAGCAATCCAGTTGTTTCAAACTCTTTGTTATTTTAAGTATAGCTATGATAAACATTCTCACTGTTGCCTCTCTCTACATGTAAGGGTTTTTCTTTGATACATATCCAAAATTGATATGTTCATGCTTAGTTGTTCTAAATGCTTACAAATTGCTCCCAAGAATGGCTTTATCAATATATACTTCCACCATCAGTTTATAAAAGATTCCCACCACTCACATATTCACCAACACTAAATACTACCGGAACTTTTATTTTTTATATGCTGGTTAGAGAGTGATGCTTCATTGTTTTCGGTTGCATTTCTTTGATTACTTCTGAAGTTTAGCAACTCCTCTTTTACTTTCAATTTTTATTTCAGATATGAAAGTACATGTGCATGTTTGTTACATTGGAATATTGTGTAATATTGAGGTTTGGGGTATGGATCCCATCACTCGGGTAGGGAGCATAATACCTGATAGGTAGTTTTTCAATCTTTGTCTCCCTCTTTCCCTCCCCATTCTAGTAAACCAATGTTTATTGTTTCCATGTTTATGAGAATTTGTGCTCAAAGTTTAGCAATCTCAGTCAAAATCCCAGGAAATTCTAAAGTTTAAATGTGGAGGTGGAAGACTGTAATCCTGTAATAGCCAACACAATATTGAAGGACAGCACAACAAAGTTGGTGAACTGACATTATCTGACTTCAAGACATACTGTAAAGCTATAGTAATTAAAATAGTGTAGTATTAGTAAAAGAACAGACTTAGATCAATGGACCAGAATAGAAAGCCCAGAAACTGACTTCTTTGACAAAGTAAGAAAGGCAATACAGTGGAGAAAATATAGTCTTTCCAAAAAATCACGCTGGAACAACTGGTAATTTACATGTAAAATAGTGGATTCAACATCCTTTACAAAATTGACTCAAAATGGATCAGAGATCTAATGTAAAACAGAAAAGTACAAAAATCCTAGAAGATAACATATGAAAAATATCTACCTGACCTTTGATATGGCAATGACTTTAGATACATCACCAAAGACAGAACCCATGAAAGAAAAAAATCATCAGCTAGACTTTATTAAAATTAAAAATCCTGTTTTGTGAAGACATTGTCAACAGTTTTAAAAGGCAAGTCAAAGAATGGGAGAAAGTATTTGCAAAAGACATAACTGAATAAAAGACTGTTATCCAAAGTATAAGAAGATCTGTTAAATCTCAACAATAATAAAAAAAAACTAATTTTAAAATGTGCCAAATTATTAACAGACACTTCACCAAGAAGATGACAAATAAGTGTGCAAATAGATGTTTTACATTATATGTCATTAGGGAAATGCAAACTAAAACAGCAATGAGATACCGCTACACACCTGTTAGAATGGCCAAAAAACAGAACACTGACAACACCCAAAGCTGGTGAGGATATAGAGGAATAGAAACTCTCATTTGTTGCTGGTGAGAATGAAAAATGGTGTAGCCACTTTGCAAGACAGTATGGCAGTTTCTCACAAAGCTAAACCTACTCTTAACATATGACCTAGTAATCACGGTCCTTGGTATTTACCCCCCAAAAAGATGAAATGTTGTATGTTTCAATTTAGCTAGAAGAGAGGGCATGAAATGTTACACATAGAAATGATCAGTTCTCAAGTTAATGGATACCCCAATACCCTAACTTAATTATTACACATTCCATGCGTGTAACAAAAGCTCAAATGCACTTCATAAGTATGCAAAATATTTTCTATAAGTATAAAAAGAAAAACTCCTGCACATGAATGTTTATAGAAGCTTTATACATAACTAATAGACCTTGGGAAAATATGGCCTATGATCAGTAGGATACTAAATGTGTGAATGAATAATGGAATATTATTCAGTGCTAAAAGGAAATGAGCTAATAAGTCATGAAAAGACATATAGAAAACTTAAATGCGTATTGTTAAATAAAAGAAGCCAATTAGAAAAAGGTTACATACTGTAGGATTCCAACTATATGACATACTGGAAAAAGCAAAACTATGGAGACAATAAAAGGATTATTGGCTGCCAAGGGTTGAGGAATGGAAGAGATAAAGGGATAGAACAGGGGATTTTTAAGGCAGTGAAAATATTGTCTATGCTACTATAATGGTAGATACATGTTATTATTTGTCCAAACCCATAGAATGCCATTTTGAATGAAGCTCTTCAAGTTTTTTTCTATTAACTTAGCTTGTAGCTACTGTTCCTAGCAGCCATCAGAGGTCCACACAGAAGAGAACTGTAAGGGATCCACCAGCATGGGTCCCTTTGGGGTGGCCTCACCATCAGGGGTTGAATTGCAGATGCAGCTTCAATTACATACCCATAACGTGAAAGTTTGGTGAGTTTATTTACTTTTAATTACTTATGGATCATCAAACTAGGCCCAGCAGGGCGACCAGATAGGGGCAAAGAGTAGCCCTTCATTTCAGGTCTTGTGTAGCCAAAGCAACCTCACAGATGTAGGATGAAGTTTCTCCTATTTACGGGTCATCTGTGGTGAGGTGTACTTATTTCACAGGGTGACATTTTACTGGTGGAAAGGGCAGTTGAACAGTTTGGCAAAAAGCTGGAGTTAAAACAGGGCTCTGTAGAGGGATTTCTGATCTCTCTTGGTCATCCTGGTCTAGGCCTAGGCAGCAATTACCTATGGTTTGTCTGTTATTCCTAAGACAAATGTTCAACACCAAGACTGAATCCAAATGTAAACTATGAACTTTGAGTGATAATGGTTTGTCAATGTAGGTTCATTAACTGTAACAAATGTATCACTTTGGTAGGGGATTTGGTAATTGGGGAGCTTATTGATGTGTGGGGGCATGTGGTGTATGGGATATCTATGTACCTTCCTCTCAATTTTTCTGTGAAATTAAAACTGCTCTAAAAAATAAAATATTTTGGCCATGTGTGGTGGCTCACACCTGTAGTCTCAGCACTTGGGGAGGCCGAGGTGAGTGGATCACCTGAGGTCAGGAGTTTGAGACCAGCCTGGCCAACATTGTGAAACCCTCTCTACTAAAAATACAAAATTAACCGGGCGTGGGGGCATGTGCCTGTAGTCCCAGCTACTCAGGAGGCTGAGACAGGAGAATCACTTGAACCCGGGAGATAGAGGTTGTAGTGAACTGAGATCATGCCATTGCACTCCAGCCTGGGCAATAAAAGTGAAACTCCATCTCAAAAATAAATAAATAAATAAATAAATAAATAAATAAATAAATAAAATATTATAATTTAAAAAATAAAAATGAAAAAAGCTTAGTGCCATAGAGGCCAAGTGAGTGACTTTAAGGAAGAAGAGGTTGCTCAACACTGTCAAATGCTATAATTAAATCAAGGAGAATAAAATCTGAGACAGACCCAGTGCAAAAATTCAGAAGTACAAAAATAATAAAGATCACTTGAACTCAAAAATACGCATTTCCAAAGTATCTACTGTGTTGTGTGAGCCTATGAGAGGTATACATTGCATCTTATGTGTAAAAAAAAAAGAGGTTTTCCTTCTTCACACTGCTTCTCTGTGTTACTGTAAAAATGTGGCCTGTGTTCTGGTTCCTGAGAGTGTTAACAGTGACCATCTTATGTCTTTTTTTTCAGCTATAGGAATAAAAATCTTACTCCTTATTATTCTCTATATTAGGATGAAAAACGAATACATAGATTCTCACTTCCTTATAAAAGACATCACTGGTCTACAAGTTACAACAACCCAAATTGGGGAGTAATCATTTTGCATTTAGCATCAACATGTTGCTTCTGTGGAGTATTTAAAAAGCAAACATTGAATTAATTTCCTAAAGGATATCTAATCTCGTAGTTTTTGCCTCAATTGGTTTAAACTTCTCAATTCTAGTTCTAGTTTGTAACAGTACAAAATGAAGTTGTTTGGTTCTGAAGCTAGGCTGTCTAATAAGTTTGCCAGTAGTCACAGGTGAATATTTAAATTTAAATTAATTAGAATTTAGCTGGGCACAGTGGATCATGCCTGTAATCCCAGAACTTTGGGAGACGAAGGCAGTTGGATTGCTTGAACCCAGGAGTTTGAGAACAACCTGGGCAACATGGCAAAAACCTGTCTCTGCAGAAAAAAAAAAAAAAAAATTAACCAGGAATCTTAGAGTGTCCCTGTAGTCCCAGCTACTTGGGAGGCTAAGATAGGTAGTTCTCTTGAGCCGGACAGGCAGAGATTGAAGTGAGCCGAGATCATTCCACAGTACTCCAGCCTGTACAGCAGAGAGACCCTGTCTCAAAATAATAATAATAATAAAAAAAATACAATTTAAATATTTTTTCTTACTAACATTATCTACATTTCAAATACTCAGTAAACACATGTATCTGTTGATTACTTAAACAGTACATATATAAAATAATATCAATCAATGCAAACATTTTTATTGTAGAGCACTGCCAGAAATATTTGTCTTTGTTCTTTACAAGGATGAGTGATGAATGCTATCTTAGTGCACAAGAATCTAGAAATTCAGTATGCATGGGCATATCTAAACTGGGAATTATTTAATTATTTGCCAAAGATGTCCAAAGATTGCAAATTTTTATATTTTTATATGCTGAAATTTGAGCAAAAGCTTAAGCATCAGAATGTTCTATTTTTATTGTACATACATTAACAGAAACTGTAAGCAGGCTTTCATAATTTATAGCCATTTTCATTAAAATCTGTTCATTAATTTCAACAAATTTTCTGTTAATTTTCAAATAATTTCAAAAAATTGTGGCACCTAAAATAATCTCAGCTACTTGTAGGATCTTGATGATAGTAATGTCCAATTTATTCATTATTTCTTTTCAAGGCAATTAAAAATGTCCTACAAATACATCTAGTTGGAAAGTGAGATCATTTCAAATATCCAAATGAAATATGAAAAATTTTAGTGACTGAGGATCATCAGGGGCATGCAATTTGACAAGGTCAAATATCTTTGAACTTTCATACTTCACAGCAGCTTTACTCATAGCTCTTTTTATTATATGATCATGTGCCTGTGCCAAACTTACGCAACAATTTTTTCTCCTAAAGATACTGCAATACTTTTCTTTGGAATCAGTTTTTTGGGTATTTTATCAAATGAGTTTGTTCTGGAGGCACTAATTAAGTAATCAGATTAGTTGAGTAGGGATTTGATAATTGGATATAACTGTGTAAATTTCAAATCTCAGAATTTCTATTTTAAATTGGAGAAATTTAGTAGACACGGATATACAGTCATGCGTCACTTAATAACAGGGATGCATTCTGAGAAACGCATTGTTAGGTGATTTTGATATTGTGCAACTGTTATAGAGCGTATTAGGTTGATACAAAAGTCATCGAGGTGTTTGCCATTACTGCACTAACCTAAATTCTTACATAAACCTAAATGCTATAGCCTACTGCACACTTAGGCTATATGGTATAACCTTTATTCCTACCCTATAAGCCTGTAAAGCATGTGACTGTACTGAATACTGCAGGCAATTGTAACACAACGTATTTGTGTATCTAAATATATCTAAACCTAGAGAAGGTGCAGCAAAAGTATGGTATAGAAGGTAAAAATATGGTACGTCTGTATAAGGTATGAATGGATTTTTCAGGACAGGAAGTCACTCTGGGTGAATAAGTGAATGGTGAGTGAATGTGAAGACCGAAGACATTATTCTAAACTACTGTGGGCTTAAACATTGTGCATATAGGCTGCCGTAAATTTATTTTAAAAATCTTTCTTCAATAATAAATTCACCTTTGATAAGTGTAAGTTTTATACTTTATAGATGTTTAATTTTAAGCAACCTTTTGACAGTTTTGTAATAACACTTAGCTTAAAACACAAACACATTGTACAACTGAACAAAAATATTTTCTTTCTTTGTGTCCTTATTTGATATTCTTTTCAGTTTAAAACAGTTTTTTACTTACTTTAAAAACTTTTTTTCTTAAAAACTAAGTCACAAACACAAACATTAGACTAAGCCTATCCAGAATCTGGATCATCAATATCACTGTCACCCACCTCCACATCTTGTCTCATTGGAAGGTCTTTAGGGGCAGTAACATTCACGGAGCTGTCATCTCCTGTAATAACAATTCCTTCTTAGGAAATGTCTCCTGAAGGACTGGCTAAGGCTGTTTTACAGTTAACTTTTTGTGAGTATAAGGAGGATACTCTAAAATAATAATGAAAATATAGTATAGTAAATACATAAACCAGGAACGTTGTTACTTATCATCATTATCAAGTATTATGTACTGTACATAACCATATGACCTATACTTGTGTATGACTGGCGGCACAGAAGTTTTGTTTATGCCAATATCACCACCAACATGTGAGTAATGTGTTGTACTACAAAGTTAGCACAACTAGGATGTCACTAGGTGATTCAGAGTTTCATTTCCATTAAAATATTATGGGACTATAATTTATATGCAATCTTTCCTTGACAAAAATGTCTTTATGCACCACATGACTGTATCTGAAAAGACAGTTATTTTAAATATTTATAAAAGATATCCTGGGCTGGGTGCGGTGGCTCACGCTTTTAGTAATCTCAGCACTTTGGGAGGCAGAGGCGGGTGGATCACGAGGTCAGGAGACTGAGACCATCCTGGCTAGCATGGTGAAACTCCGTCTCTAATAAAAATACAGAAAAAAAAAAAATTAGCCAGTCGTGGTGGCGGGCGCCTGCAGTCCCAGTTACTCGGGAGGCTGAGGCAGGAGAATGGTGTGAATCCGGGAGGGGAGTTTGCAATGAACCAAGGTCGCCCCACTGCACTCCAGTTTGGGCGGCAGAGCCAGACTCTGTCTCAAAAAAAAAAAAAAAAAAAAAAAAAAAAAAAGATATCCTAAGACTATACAGTGAATTATTTTCTAGTAATGATTCGCTGGAAAGCAGATCTGTTATTTTCAAGATTTCCAGAGAAAACAATGCATATTAATGTTTCTTAAAGTATAGTTTGTGGAACAGTCGTTTCTTTCCAGGTTAGTTAGGTGAGATATGTTGAGTTAGATTTAGAAAAATAAAGGGGGTTAAAGGTTCGTGACCAAATTTATTTGAGAGAAGCTGGGTTAGATAGGTTTTTTTTATTTTTTTCTTTTTTTAACTGTGGGGCATTCTAGAGCTTTTCAAGTGCTCATGTGCGTTGTGAATCTCCAAATAGGGTAGGGTAGCGTTGCTCAGGAGCATCTCACAGAACTAATATGTCACCGAATACATTTTGAGAAATTTTAGTACACGTGCTAAAATCATCTGAAAAGAAAAAATAGCAATCATATGTATTAATTGTGTCTAAATTTAATGCTGTATTTTGAATTTTCAAAATTGTATTAAAAAAAGAACAACAAAATATCATCTAAGAAATTGCTAGTACTCTCTCACAGAAGAAAGAAAGGAAGGATGAAGGAAAAGAGAGTGAAAGAAGGAGTTGTATTATCTGCTAATTTACCAGATTATTTTCTACTTCGATTTTAGAATGTGTACAGTATAGCAAGTTCTTCTTATAATAATTCACTTTTTGAATTAACCATTTTATTAAATTCTCACAGTTTTGTGGGTCAGGAATTTGGACAGGGCTCGGCTGGGTGATTCTTTCATTGCACATGTTAATGGGAATCACTTAGTGGCATTCAGCAGGTAGATGAATTGAAATGGAGGGTTTGAGATGGCTTCACTCGCATGTCTGGTGTTTGGTGAGGGTGACTGGAATCTAGCACTGTTGACCAGAGCACCACACATTTGTTCTCTAGAAAGAATACAAATTCTTGCACATATATATTCTTACAATAGACTTAACAGCATTTATTCATGGCTCCCAATAGTCTAAGTAAGAGAAGCTACTATGTAAGATAGAGAAACAAACACAGGCCCAGGAGCCCAGACCAAAAAAGAAATTAGGTCAGGCTTAATGAGATTGAGAATAGGTCCAGAATAAACTGTACAATTTATTACTCTTTGTTGTTTTTGTTTGAATTTCACGTTTATATGTGTTCCTGAAGAGCTCTGTGAATCATCCATTTGCTATATCATCAAAAGGTCTCCAAATATTTGAAGTAAAAATGGGCTTTTAAAACATCGTGAAATAAATACAAACTTTGCCATTTATTTTTTGAAACTGCACGGTGGTGATATCTTTTTTTCATCTTCCAGGATTGGTCTAAATGGAGATTTAATGTTCCAAAGAGGTTATGCTCATCTTCTCAAAATAAACATATTATCTATTACTTCATGTTTGGGTTATAGTTCTTAATTCTCTGTGAATCATCAAAATGCTTTAGGGAAATGCCATTAGTAGAAGGAAGTTCACTTTCCTTGTTTAATAAGATTTTTGTTTAAGCCGTGATCTATTTTAAATGAAGAGTTTGTTTGAAAACATGCATTATAGAGATGCAGTCGAAGTACGTGTACTGTAGATAGGAGCTTGAATCATTAGCCAAATGCCATGTTTCTCAAAATATATTTCACATAAAATGAATCTGTAGGACTACTGATGTTTCTCGGGGACATGGTACACTGTTAAAGTTTACAGAACTGAGTACTAGCATCAAGCAGGCTTTTGTTTCTTTTTTTTACTGCAGGACTTCTGAGTAACTTTAATAGGCAGTGGTTGATAAACAATCATTTACTAATATGGGAAAGGATTACATCTGACAGAAGTGACTTGTGGGTAGCTGTGTTAGTGTGTGCACAAGACTAAACATATACTTTTTGCAAAATAGAATATACGAGTTTCTTATGTATTCAGTGTAATACCTACACTTTAAGATAATTGAGTGTGAGAAAAGGAGGTTCCTTTGGAAAGTATGCTTTGTTTCAGTCCAATATATCCTTTCATTGAGAATGTGCTGTAGAGGGCTGAAGCTTTGCTGATGAGTACAGTGAGGATATTTTGGTACTTTCTTTACTTCAGTTGTGTAGTACTATCACTCTCTTCTGATTAAGAGCAGTAAAAATATTTTTTTTCAGAGAGAACTTACAACATAATGAATCTGAAAGATATTTTTAGCTCAAGTGCGTACTTGCGCAAAATCTCATAGTAATATCTACTCATCATATCATATTTGGAAAAGACAGCAAAATTTGAACCAGAAAGAAAGAAAACTTTTTTCTTTCCTATTACTGATATAATTATGAACATATTTTATCCTAGATGTTTTAGATAACCCTTGATTACATCTCTAAATTTTCCAGAAATTGAGTCAAATAATATGAATATTATTAAGACAAAATATTTTCACAAATTACATCCCAGGAAGATTATGCAATTTTCCACTTTTGCCAGCAGTAAATTAGAGTGACGGCCTTCTCACATCTCACCATTAGGCAGTTTTCTTTAGAAAGTATAGGAATTTGACAGCTGTAGTATCTATTTTTCGTTCAAGGGGCATTTACTTGATGACAAATAAGGTTTGGGTTTTTTTTTTGGGTTTTTTTTTGTTTTGTTTTGTTTTTTCGTTTTTCATGTCTTTAAATGATTTTTGAGCCAGAAAATCATAGCTTTCCTGGTCGGATCACTGATGGGACAAGCTTTGGCTTTCTTCATCTCTTCCAACTACTTTAGGGACACTGCAGCTGGAAGCCAGTCAAACCAGGCAGTCAGCCACCTACTATTTAGGTCTCTTTTCTTAGGTAGCAGAGGAACAGTGGAAAAAAAAAAAAAAAAAAAAAAGGTTTAAATCTCATACCCAAATGGAACAGAATTTTTTTTTTCCATTCACTAAAAAATGAACATTTTATAAATGATATCCATGAATCTTCATGTAGGAGATTAGAATGCTTGTACAATTGGCAGAAAGTAATCGTTGGAGAGAATCCCGACTACTGCATTATCTACTGTCTCCATCACTTTGAGGGCTCGTTTACTTCTTATCCTTTGACATCATACAAAACTAGTGTGAGCCGATATTGGACAACCAATACTTCACAGATAATGGTTCAGAATTCTAAATTTTTGGGGAGCCCAAAGAAGTCAATTAGATATCATTATTAATGACTTAATATTGATGCTACATTTTCTTCCATCTGATGTGCTTGGTTCTATTTTAAATTCCCCAAATCATCAATCTTTTTTCATGGGTTATCATGAAAAGCTAGAGTTGGTCAATAGGAGAAAATAATTCTAATCCTAACCATTGGTGAAAAATAATGAGAACCAGTTATCAGTGACAATTTGCACCCAGCTTATTCTTAGTGACATTGAAAAAGTGAAATGTTAATATGGAGTAGAAAACTCTATTTATTTAATGTGATAGGTTCTACTGCATATTTGCATAATATTTAGTAAAAAAAAGTGAATGCTTGAGTGGGAGAAAATAATATGGTATTCAGTGGGATGGTTTTAGAATGTGGCAAAACTGAAGTAACATTGATATTCTCAATTTATATCCATTCATAAATATAGTATACTTCAGTTTAGTTTTTCAAGGTTACTAAATCATGATGAATCTGGGAATTCAATTTTTATGCTGTAAATGCTGAGAAACAACTAGGCATAAATCAGTACATCTGTTAGTGGCTTTCAGTTTTCCCATTCAACATGAGTAGAACAATTATTAGGAAGAAAATGTTCATACACATTGGCCTCTGAAATTGTGTGGCATCTAACTGAATGATTTTTATTTTAAGAAATACATTAATAAATCCCCTTTACTTTCAGCAATTGTGAATTACTTTAGTTATATATTGTTACATTATTTATGTTTTTTCTTTGCAAAATATTGTTATAGAAATCTTTAATCTTGAACAATTGCCTGTATAATTCAATAAAATATTTTTGGAAAAAGTAATACTTACTTGTGGTCAAAGGAGACAAAAGGTTTTAAATTGAAATATTTCCCTTTCATCCCTAATGCCCAGTCTTTTAGGTCCTCCCCTTAGGAGAGCAGATGGAGTCATGGTTGCATCCAGAGATCTGTAAATATTTTTGTGATTATTTTTAAAAGAGAAGCAGAATTATATTTTGACCTTCTCTTGCACATAACATGCAGTATGATTTTTGATTTACTTCTTTGGTTTTTAATTTATGCCCTGGCTTCTGAAGGCAAGAACTATGCTTATTTATATTTTCAGCAAATTGCTATTACATACCTACTGTGTTCCAAGTACCATTATAGGTATTGGGGACGAAACAAACCAATAGTCCTGCCTTCATGAAACTTATATTTTTATTCATCATCACTACATCTCAAGAATATAGTTCAGTATCTGGTACATAGTCATATTCTGTCAAGTTTTTTGAATGAAATTGAGATGCTATGTATTAAAGTTTATTCTGTCTCTCTCTTTCCCTCCCTTTGTAGAAAGATAGATAGCTAGATAGATAGATAGAGATTCATCTTCACCAGTCTATCTACTGCCTATCTATCTATCTATCTATCTATCTATCTATCTATCTATCTATCATTGATCTATCTATCTATCATCTATTAAGAGAGAGATTTTAAGGGTGGTTCACAGGATTGTGAGAGCAGGCAAGTTTTAGATTCATAGGACAACTGGAAGGCTGGAGATTCAGGTAAGAGTTGATGTAACAGTCTAAAACTCAACTGCTCAAAACTCAGACAGAATTTCTATGTTGCAGTCTGGAGGCAGAATTCTTTTTACAGGAAACCGTTGCTCTTAAGGCATTCAACTGATTGTCTGAGGCCCATCGACATTATAGGGAGTAAATCTGCTCTACCTAAAGTCAACTGATTGTAAATGTTAATCACGTCTATGAAATACTTTTGTAACAACTAAACTAGTCTTTGACCAAAAAACTGTTCATCATAGCCTAGCTAAGTAGACACATAAAATTAAGCATCATAGATGCCTACCTGTTACAATAATAATGTTCTAGGATGCCTGGATAATATGGATAATTTAGTAAAAGCTCTATTTCAAAATAGATTTATTGCAAAACATCAATTACACTCTTCATGGGTGTGTTCTCTAAGTACATGTTCTAATTTACTCATGCTTCTAATTTCACTTTATGCATTCAGTAAAATACCTTATTTAGGTGTTATGGCTAAATTTTCAGTAGTATAGGAAAAGCTACAAGCTGGTTTTCCTCTTATTTAAAACAGAATAGTAAGTGGATATTCTTCATAATATTGCTTGTTTTGCCCAGATTACACCATTGAGATTTGATTATTGCCATTCCATTTGCTCTTTCTGATTTGACCCAGATTTTTTTTTATCAGTTTACAGTTCTTTACCATCTTCTGAAATTGCACACATTTGAATTAGATGCAATTTAGAAAAACGATAATATGTGAAGTATGTTAAACTACTTAAAGTGATGAAGATATCTTTAAGAATCCAAAATGGACTTGCCAACAATTGTACTTATAAAACATGGTTTTATTTTAATTAGCCTCCTGTACTTCTAGGTTAACATTACAGCATAATATCAGTGTCAGTATGCCCCCCTCCTACTCTCCAATAATATTTTGAGGAAGAGACTCAGAAACCAAAGCATGAGATTCAGAGATCAAAGCATTGAATGAAATAACCATGAGGAAAAATTATGATGGATACATGACAAATGTATCTCCCCTTTTGGAAGCACTATGACCCATTAAGGTAGAAAGAAGATAAGAAAAGGCGTTGTCTGTCATTGTCAGCCTTGATTAGAAATCCAGGGTTGTTCCACTAGCCAAAAAACTAGAAAATCACTTCCCTGAGGCACAGGGACGATTTATGATATGGCCAGAGTCCTATTCACCATTTTCTCCTTCCTAGCCCCAGTTTAGGCTCTTATGTTTCTACATCCACTGGGAAAGTGGTTCCCACACTTTCCTGCTTTACGTATTTAACAAATGTTTATTGAGAATCTACTATAGCTAGGAACTATTCTAGGTGTGGAGAATATAGCAGTGAACAAAAGTGCCTTCTTGGTACTTAAGTACTAGTGGGAAAAGAAAGACAATAAACTAAAAACAATAAATGGATAAACTACATAGGATGTTAGAACGTGATAAATGCTATGGAAAAAATAAAATAAGAGGACAAGATGAGTAGGGACTGTGGTGGGTGAGCAATAAAGTCAAGGTAGGCCTTATTAAGTCATCATAATATTGTAGAAAGATATATATATATATATATGTATGTGTATATATGAGTATGTAATATATAATACAAATATGTAGAAAATATAGATAACATAGATAAAAATATAGATAGATGAATTTTGCACCCATGTTCAGAATTTCAAATTCAGTATCTGTGAGCGGGACCTCAGAATCTGTATCCCTTCCATTGAATTATTCACCTTGGTTTATAAACATGTTTATGTCTCCTACCTTGAAAAAAAATCAAACAATATATAAATAAATAATTCCTGTATTCCCCTTTCCCCTACCCATGCAAACACTAACTTTCTTCTTTTCTCCCTAGCTAAATTTCTAGAAGTAATAATCGGTACTTAAAGTATCCATTAAGTACATTTTAAATGTATCAGACACATACATAGTGCTTATTAAGTGCCGGGATTGTTCTAAACACAACATAGGTAGTATTATCGTAGTCATTATTTTATCTCTATACTATACTGTCTCAGTGATTTGAGTCATCCAGTTCTTCCCTATTTCAATGTGTACCAGGGTAATTTAAGATAGACAGTTTGCCTGAAAGAACACGAGGAAATTTTATTTGCACTAGGCAAACCATAAGCCATGGGAATCCAGCAATGTTCTGTTTCATGACAGCTGCAGAGAGAGGCACGTTGACAAACATTATAGAAAGCTCTAAATATACATACCTTATTTAATTTTATCCCAGTTCCTCCCACTCACAGTAACATAGCTTAACCACTTGCAGAGGAAGCAATAGAGGAAAATACAGAATAGACAAAATATAACAAATGAGTTTGTTGCTGCAACCTATGCCTTCTGTCCTGAGGGATTCCACAGCGCATATCTTCTGTCTTGCCTCATTCTCGGATTCTACTCCTTGGCGCCTTGAGCCAAATCTCAAAATTTCTGTAATTATATTCTCTTTGTGTGTGTGTGTGTGTGTGTGTGTGTGTGGTGTGTGTGGTATTGTATTGGGGCATATAACTGGAAGCTTTAATATAATGTTTCGTTTTTATTAAGAATTTCACAAGAGGTAACTTTGTTTACTGAAATAAAAGACATAAAGGACATCCATTATACAGATGTCTGTCTATTTAAGAGTCCTCCTATCTTAAATGTCAACAAACATTTAATACTCTAAGTATTGGTAATATTTTTATTCCAACCTCTTATTATCTTATATTGCTTATGTTTCTCATAGTAGATAATCCCTTTTCCTCATCTTTGTTAGCAGACAGACTCACTGAAATCCAAGTATTTTCCTGTGTTAGTTGTTCCCCCTACCCAACTCCATGCTTCCGTGAAGACTAATGTATTAGCGTGCTTTATCATCAAGAATAGTTTATAGGTAAGGCAGAACTCAGACAGTGTGGTGACTTCACACTACCTTTTTTGACTGTTGGTCAAGATTTTCTAGAACTGGGTCTAGATGCCTCATGTGTATCATCTCAGCACAGTACTGAATATCTGAAAGAAACAAAAAGCCAACATTGCTGTACGGCAGTATCAGAAGTTCAAAGTCATTAAAAAGTAGTTTAAGCCCACAGAATTTGAGCCCCTCATAAACTCTGACTCCTAATTGGTTCTTGAAGTTTTATATAAAATTCCAGGACTCTTTCCACTCAACCAGATTCCGGACCTAAGCTCCTGTATTTCAATCCTAATCTTAGAATTTATTTCCTTCTTTTACATATTTTAGGTTTTGAGTCTCTGTTCATCTCAAGTCAGTTCTTGTGCTGTGTCTTGTTAATTACAAGGAATCAAATTTTCAATCCATAGTCATCCTTATCTCCATATCATTGTAATTTATTTCCAATCATTTTGGTTCAACCTCAGCTTTTCCAACTAAAAATAACACTGGAAATTCAGAAAATTTTAGACATTTCTGATTCAGTGCAAATATCTAAATTTTTTCTGAATTAAAGAATATAAAAGATTGACAACCAGCTACTTTTAATGATTTAAGCTTGCCAAATTAAAATACCAATAATTAAAATAATCCAATAAAAGTTTCTCCCTATTTTAATTAAGATTGCAAAGTTTAAAAAAAAAGCTCCCACTATTGACAAATGTTAAATTTAATATTATACTACATATTCACCTTCACTACTTTGTGCATTTGTTCACAAATGAAAAATTTAATTCACAGTCTCCAAAGTGTCAGCCAAATATTGGTGCTTTAATTTAGACTTAAAAGTCTAAATATTACAATTCTGAATCGTGCTGCAGTAAACATGGGAGAAGATATCTCTTTGACATACTGATTTTCTTTCCTTCGGATAAACACCCAGCAGTAAGACTGTTGGATCATATGGTAGGTCTATTTTTATTTTTTTGGGGAACTTCCATAGCATTTTCTATAGTGATTGTAATAGTTTACATTCAAATCAACAGTTTTAAAAAATTCCATTTTTTCCACATTCTTGTCAGCATCTATTATTTTCTGCCTTTTTGATGATAGCCATTTTAATTGAAGATGTTATCTTCTTGTGATTTTGATTTGCATTTCTCTGATGATTAGTGATGTTTACCATTGTTTCATATACCTGTTGGTCATCTGCATGTCTTCTTTTGAAAAATGCCTGTTTAGATCTTTTGTCCATATTTAAATAAAATTAATTGCCTTTTATTGCTATTGAGTTGTTTGAGTTCCTTATACATTCCCACTATTAATCCCTTGTCAGATGGACAGTTTGCAAATATTTTCTGACATTCTGCAGGTTGTCCTTTCACTCTGCTTATTGTTTCCTTTGTGTGGAAGCCTTTTAGCTCGATGTAATCTTATTTGTCTATTTTTGTTTTTGTTGCCTGTGCTTTTAAGGTCATTACCATAAAACTTAGCTGGGACCAATGTCCTGAAGTATTTCTCCAATATTTTCTTCTAGTTTGACAGTTTCCATTGCTACATTTAAGTCTTTAATCCCATTTTCAGTTGATTTTTGTATATGGTGAGAGATAGGGGTCTAATTTTTTTCTTCTGCACATGGATACCCAGTTTTCCCAGCACCATTTACTGAAGAGCTGTCCTTTCCCCAGTGTATATTTTTGGCACCTTTGTCAAAAATGAGTTGACTGCAAATGTGTGGTTTATTTCTGTATTCTCTATTTTGTTCCATTAGTCTATGTGTCTGGTTTTATGTCATCAACAGACAATCGGGAAAGAAAACGTGGTGTAGGTACACAAGGGAATATTATTTAGCCATTAAAAAAAATCCTGTCATTTGCAGCAACATGGATGAAACTGAAGAATGTAATCGAAGTGAAATAATCCAGAGAAAGAATGACAAATGTCACATATTCTCATTCATATGTGGGAGCTAAAAAACAATCTCATGGAGGTAGAGAGTAAAATTGTGGTCACCAGAGACTGGAAATGGCAGTAGGGAGGGCGGGATAAAAAGAGGTGGTTAATGGGTGCAAAGATACAGTTAAATAGAAGGAATAAGTTCTAAGTTTTGACCACAGTAGGGCAAATATACTTAGCAATAATTTATTGTATATTTCAGAATACCTGGAAAAGAAACCTCAGATTGTTCTCAATACAAATGATAAATATTTTTAGGTGATGGGTATTCCAAATACCCTGACTTCATGGTTACAAATTGCATGCATGTATCAACACATCATATCAAACCCATAAATATGTGTAACTATTATTTATCATTTAAAAACTAAATATTGCTTTTCTCATCTTAGTCTTTAGGCAGCTTTTAGTAGCTTTTTCTTAACCTTAAACATCAGGTTACAAGCTGGCAGCTAGATTAGTAAATATGGCCAGAAAATACATTTTGTTTGGCCTTCAAGTGTTTTCTTTCCCAAGTGAATTAGTAGTCACAGTTCAAAAGTTAGGCAGAGACAGTCACAAGAAAATTCATACTTCAGGTGTGGGCTCTCTCTTACTTCATAGGCCCCCTTAGACTGTTGACATCTATTTCTGTGGTTTGCCTCAATCATGCCTCTAATCACATTTTTGATGCATACAAACACATTTGGAGAAAAAAAATCTCAGGAAGAATTTCTCAAAGTAAAAGTAAATCTTTTAAAGAGATTTTCCGACACAGGTATCACATTGTTCTCACCCTTATTGAAGGGTAGACATTCTCATAAAATAGATTTTGAAGCAATTATTCCCTAAAAAGTACAGATCAGCAGGCGCTTAAAGGCCATTTAGCCTTTCTGAGCTTAAAAGCCATTTAGCCCTTCTGCAGATTCCCTGGCAGCAGTTTCAATTCCACATCCCTTTCATCAGTTAGTAATAAGTTAGTGGGTGTGACCCTTTCTCTGAGAACTGGTGAGAGGGAAGAATTTTTTTGCTTTTGAGCGGAAGAAAAATAGCCCATTTAAACACAAAATAAACTTTAAAAGTAACAATGTTTCTTTAGAAACGATTTAAGGCAAATCTACATGGGACTGAACACTTCACATTCAAGCCTGTGTCTTTTTCACATTCATTTGTATAACATAAAAAAAAATGTAGCAATAGCTTTTCAGCCTGATAGAGACATACTCCACAACATTCAAATCGCACACATCATAATCTTGAAATATTAAGAAGATGGGTATTGATTAAAGAAAATATTAAAACTAATTTCACCTTTGAAATAAACATACGTGTTTCTGGAGGTTTACAAATTAGAACGGCTTTGTCCAATTTAACGACATTTGTATAAGGGAGGGATTAATTCTACAAATAAACCATTTTAAATGCCCAAAGATAGACTATATCTTTACCTTTTAGCCAAATACAAATGGAAGTTTATACTACCTCTCCCTCCCTCACCTCCTGGGAAGATTTTTCAAGGTTCCTCTACAATTTGCAAAGCAGACAAGTTTGACATATATTTATAGACTCAGTCTAAAGCCTGGGACCAGCCAGATTCACGAGGCCTAGGCCCAGGGCATTGTTCCTACTCTCTAGTGATCACAGCAGTTCTTCAAAATCCAGATTCAAAAACAATACTCACTTTGGTGTATCTCCAACCCTGTGTCAATCAACTTGCCAGTCTTTCAGCCAAACTGAGGTTCCCAGAACTCCCCAAAGCCCTGTCTCTTTAATTAATGCACTTGTACACAGAGTCTGTTTTCTTTTATTCCCCAGGGTAAAAGATTGCCCTATGAACTTATTGCAGGTGATAATACAATTGGTGTAATTGTTTCACAACCTATTCCAGTTCACTTATTTTGTTTGGAATGGGACCCCTCTCCACACTGATCTTAAAAGACAATTCACCATAATTGGGGAAAGTGAAGAGTAAGAATTTTTGCTTATTCTTATATGCAAAAGATGAACACATTTTCCCAACAAAAACACACCTACACAAGCCCAGGCACACACAGGAACAGACACTTCAAGGCTGGTCTGACTCATCAACGCCTTTTTGGTTGTGAGCATTTGGAGTTTAGAGTCAAAAATCCTTCAGATTCTCCCAATCCATCCTGGGAAACCTGACAGAACCCTTCCTTCAGCAATTAAAATTACTCTTCAATAGGGCAATTCTAAAACAGACCAGAGTTAAGGGAAGCATTCTGCAGGTACCATCTATGGGTGTTCACGACACATTAAGGCCACTCACTGACACCACAGATTTAGCCCAGCTTCTTAGCCCGTTCTCTAGTACTGGTGCATTACTATCTGCCCACTGACCTTCACTATATTTTGACCACTGCCAGGATCCATTCCCTCTTCTTCACGTGGTTCCTAGGGGCCTCAAGCAATGCATAGTAAAACCGTGATTGTTTGGCACGTAGAATTTTCTGTCTTATTTGACATACAGCAGAGGCCTATGCCATGGGAGTTAGGAAATGGACTAAGGCAGATCTGACTGACAGAGAGGCATTCTTATAGATTATACATGCTCCAATAAATTCTTATAATTTTCTTTCCATATTTCACACTTTCAACACTACCTCTTAGACCGGCCATGAGAAGATAGAAGCAGAGCATGAAACATTTTAGACAGAAAATTTAGATCCTTGCTACAAACAATGTCTGCCTTTAGTCCCTAATGTGTCCAGAATTGGTGGGTTCCTGGTCTCGCTGACTTCAATAATGAAGCCCGTGGACCCCCACGTTGAGTGTCACAGTTCTTAAAGATGCTATGTCCAGAGTTTGTTCCTTCTGATGTTCGAACATGTCCGAAGTTTCTTCCTTCTGGTGGATCCGTGGTCTCGCTGATGTCAGGAGTGAAGCTGCAGACCTTCACCATGAGTGTTAAAGCTCATAAAGGCGGTGCTGACCCAAAGAGTGAGCAGCAGCAAGATTTATTGTGAAGAGCAAAAGAACTAAGCTTCCACAAGCAGGAACCCAATCCCAGGGTTGCTGCCGCTAGCGCGGGTGGTCTGCTTTTATTCCCTTATCTGGCCCTGCCCACATCCTGCTGATTGGTCCATTTTACAGAGAGCTGATTGGTCTGTTTTGACAGAGTGCTGATTGGTGCTTTTACAAACCTTTAGCTAGACACAGAGTGCTGACTGGTGCTTTTACAATCCTTTAGCCAGACACAAAAGTTCTCCAAGTCCCCACCCGACCCAGAAGCCCAGCTGACTTCACCTCTCACTAGGAGTCTCTGATTTTATCTTTGCCTTGCCCTATCCTTCCCTAATGTAAGCTGACTATAACCAAACTCCTTAGTGCTTGAGGCCGAAGCAAACAACAACAACAACAACAACAACAACAACTTATAGGTATCATATAAGCAAAAATTCTTATTCTTCTCTTTCCCCAATGCTGTCCTCTCTCTCTCTCCTCTCTCTCTCTCTCTCTCTGTTTCTGTGTGTGTATGTGTTTGTGTACGTGTATGTTGTATTGGTGGGGTGGAAGGTGCTATAACTTACTCTAAGCAAATATTTTTTCCAATGCCTACTGTAGATATTTTACATCAATTGATAGGAACAAAAGAAAGCCATGAAGGAATTATGAAACTATCACAAAATTGAAATACTGAGAGTGAGTTTACCAAAGTTCCAAGACCTCTTAAATTTACTATCAGACCACTATAGTGTTATTAATATTAGGACAGATACTTTTCAAAGGAAGACATAAAAGTGGCCAACAAGCATGTAAAAAATGCTCAACATCATTCATCATCAGATAATCAAATGCATAAAATCCTGGATACATACACCCTCCCAAGATTAAACCAGGAAGAAATGAAATCACTGAATAGATCAAAATGAACTCCAAAATTAGATCGATAATAAATAGCCTACCAACCAAAATAAGTCCCAGACCACTCAGATTCATAGCTGAATTCTACCAGATGTACAAAGAAGAGATGGTACTATTACAACTATTCCAAAAAATTGAGGAGTGGTTCCTTCCCAACTCATTCTGTGAGGCAGCATCATTGTAATACCGAAACATGGCAGAGACACATCCATAAACAAAAACTTTAGACCCGTATCCTTGATTACCATTGATGCAAAAATTCTCAACAAAATACTGGCAAACCAAACCCAGCAGCACATCAAAAAGCTTATCCACCACAATCAAGCAGGGTTTATCCCTGGATGCAAAGTTGGTTCAACAAATATAAATTAATTAATGTAATTCAAAAAAGAATCCACGTGATCATCTCAACAGATGAAGAAAAGGGTTTCAACAAAATTAAACATCCCTTCATGTTAAAAACTCTCAATAAACTAGGTATTGAAGAAACATACCTAAAAATAATAAGAGCCTTATATGACAAGCCCATAGCTAACATCACACTGAATGAGTAACAGAAATAAATAAAACATTCAAAATCTACTGTCTTAAGAATTTGATATTGAAAAATTACTATCACACTAATTGGAAATGTTACTGCCAAGTAGCTTTTTAATATTATTTTTTTCTTAAGCTACAGAAGTACATGTCAGAGATCAGCAGTTTAAGGCTATGTACTGTGAGTTTATTAATTGATTTTTCATATGTTGTTTACCGACTCCTTTTTTCCTCTCTTTAAAAGGAAATTATATTTATCTATAACAAGTGTGAGAGACTTCTTATCAGAAGAATTGTTAAAAGAGATCTCTTCTAATTTTATAATTTCAAATGGTGTGCATGTAGAATGTAATCCTGTACAATATTGTTTTAGCCTATTTATTTTCTCTAACTACTGGGTCATATTACCTTCTATTCATTCATTATATAGGAAGCAATTACTGCCTACATATTTAGGTTTTAGATGATTTGTATGTGTATCATTATACAGTAAAATCATTAAAAGTCAAAAAACCTGGGTCATGTCAGATAAAGCTAAATCAAATAAATACAACACTATTAAAGTATTACAAGTAATCATCCACTCATAAATGAGAGGGACATCCTCAAATCCTTGTTCTCCCTTATTGTCATATCCATGGGGTCATAAAACCCTATTAAATCTACCTTCTAAATGTTTCTCCAATTGATTGCCTCCTCTTTGTTCTCACTACTACTCCCTTAGATATGGCCTTCCACATTTTTTCCCAATACTATTGTTGCAGGACAGCTGATCTCCAAAATTGAGTCTTATCCAAGGATGGCTCTTGGTTTTGCCCAGGAAAGAATTCAAAACAAGCCAGTGGTGTTGATTAGCAATCTTTTATTGAACAGTACTGCTTCTTGTGGACCAGAGTTAACACAAAAGTAGTGCAACAAGAGTTGGCAACTGTATTATACTCAGTAAACCCACTTTCAATTACATGGAAATTAACAGGTGGGCAAATGCAAGTTATTTAAAACTTTCTAGGAAAGGGGTGGTAACTTCTAGATTGTTACCGTGTATGGGAGTAGTAACTTCCATGTCATTGCCATTTCGTTAGTAAACTGTCATGGCACTAGTAGGATTGTCTTATGCCAGTGAGCAATGAGGGCAGCTAGGGATTGGTTTCATGGCTATCTGCTGGATCCTGCTGGTTTCTTCACTTTATTCTGTCTGGACCACATCCTGCATTGGTCAGCAGGGTTGTGACCAGAAAATAAGAGCTGCCAGTCTCCTACCTCACTATTACATAGCATCTTAATTAATTTACCAGCTATTAGAGTTTTTCTTTTTAATCTTGTTTCTTTATTGTTAATCTTTGCAAGAAATATCTGAGCTTGTCTTTGACCTTTTTGATATTTTTTATTAACCCTCCACTACTTCCAGAAGACAAATTCCAAACTCTTTAGCAACTCATAGATCAATTGCTAGACTAACTCTGCATACTTTTTACTTACCATTGCTTCTCCATACTGTATATTCCAACTCTTGATATTTTTTACATCCCCTTGTTCTGGAATGCCTTTATCCCCTAGTTGACTAGGAAAATCTTATTCATCCAGGAGGGATTCAGTTATCTTGCACTGGCTGTCAAGAGCTACTTATATGTATCTCTTCTCAGTGACTTCACAGTGGTAGCTTGAAATCAGTCATGGTGGAAGTATTTAAACAACACAAATTGGCAAAAAGTGCAAGTCGTATCATTTGTTTGTCATCTTCCTTCCTTCATCCCCAAGAAGTAAATTGTTAAATGTTCACCAGCACAATGCTGTATTTATCTTATAAATTGTAACACAAATGTCATCTGTAGGAGAACTTTCACAATCATTCTCAGTGCCACCCACCATCAAATTTGTTAAATAGGTATATTGTGTAATGCTGAGGTTTAGACTTCTATTAATTCCATCACCCAAATAGTGGCCATGGTACTGTAATCCATCCTCCCAGAATGAGACAGGTCTCAGTTAATTTAGAAAGTTGATTTTTCCAAGGTTAAGGACTCATGCCGATGACACAGCCTCAGGAAGTCCTGATGACATGTGCCCGAGGTGGTCAGGGCACAGCTTGTTTTTATATATTTTAGGGAGACATGCGACATCAATCAACATATGTAAGAAGTACATTGGTTCTGTCCAGAAAGGCAGGGACAATTCAAAGCAGGCAGGGGTTTCCAGGTCACAGGTAGGTGAGAGACAAATGGCTGCATTTTTTTTTTTTTTTTGAGTTTTTGATAAGCCTTTCCAAATAAGGCCATCAGAATACGCATCTATCTCAGCCAGCAGAGGGATGACTGAATAGAATAGGAGGCAGGTTTTGCCCTGAGCAGTTCCCAGCTTGACTTTTCCTTTTAGCTTAGTAATTTGGGGGCCTCAAGATTTTCCTTTCACATTTCTCCTCTTTTCTTTGTTAAAAACTTTTGGAGAAAGCATTTTAGAAGAAAATGACTCTCTGGTCTCAGGTTTCATCTGATCTCTCATAGCTAAGATGATTTATTACAAGACAAGTAGGCCCCGAATGCTCATTTTTAGCAAGTTGTGAAATCTTATGACTTATGAAGAGAAAATGGGGGGAAAAAGGGAAGAAAAATAAGAACAAACATAAAACAATCCTGGAAAAATCGATATAGGCCACATTACTCTGAAGTCCATACATTGGTAGGCCAGTATGAAAGTGGTTTATGTATATAAATAGGTTACTGTTATTTTCTTCTGATGTGTAAGTTGTCTGACTTCAGTTTGCAGGGATTTTAGAAAGCACAGCTTACGTTTTAGTGATCCAAGTTAGAAAAAATGGAAAAAAAAAAAGAAAAAAATTGAAAATATTATTTGAAGAAGACTCATAGCCAAAGAAAATTAGAATTTGGTCCAAACTATAGAGAATAATAAAAATCGAAAAAAACTTTATGCAAGGCTATCTAAAAAAAGATATACTATAGTTTTGAAACATAATTTTTCTCCCTCCAGTTTTCCTTTTATACTAAAGACAAATTAAGGTATGACTGATTTCCTTTATTATGTTTGGCCTAATTGTTTGTATACAGTGCAGCAAGGATAATTTTTTTTTACATAGGTTTTAAATTGGCTTCAATGGAACTTTGTTCCATAGGAGGAATGTCAGATAAGACTTTTTTTAAAGCCAAGCCCGGTCATCAAATATGTATCAGTTGGGTGAAGCCATTTATGCCATCAAATATTTATCAGTTGGGTGATCCTCTCCTACTGAGGTTCCAAGATAAACTTGGGGTTCCTGGATCTGTCAAGAAGTGACATTCTTTACTTACCACAGGTCAGGAACCCTGTACCTGGGCTGTGTGGTCAAAGGTATGAGGCTAGTTTCCCAACGGGCTTTTATTGAATCCATAAGTCAAGTTTGATTTCTTAAAAGAAAAGCACACCATTCCAGTCAAGGCCTTGGTAAAATAACCAGTTTCTCCAACTAATTTTGGGAGGACCTTAGTTTATAGTTTAGCTTTGAAACAAAAATAAGAACAGTCCTTTCCCAAAACAAACCTCCTTACTCCCTGTGGACTAGACTGCCTAAAGCCACAGGATTAGAAGTTACGGTAATCTTACTAATTTCAAGATGCAGCTATTTTCATTGAACCAATATCAGTGTCTTATTTATTAAAAATTACACAATCAGAGATTATTCTGTTTTGGACTGGGTTTATAGTTTTGTAACCTCATGTCAAAAGTTGACACATAGTATTTAGCAGCGATAAGTATAATATTGCTTGATTAATAAATGCAAAAAATGTACATTGGGAATTCTTAAGACATTTCTAATATTACTTTACCAATAATTTTAAAGCTAGCTTATTTATTGAAGTAATCACTTGTTACATGAACTTGAAAAAGCATTTGACTAGTCTTTTCTCATTTACAACACATAAATGGATAGATGTATTAGGCATGCTGACAGAAATACATCTTATAATTTCATAAGTTCTATCTTGGACTTTCAGATTCTTGACACCCTGTTTCACAACCCTCAGCAGTTGTGAGCTAAATAACCTTAAATCTGCATATTAAAGGAAACAACTCAGGTGAAATAGAAAAATTTACATTATAAGGCGTGGAGAGAAAAAGTTTGGTGCTCTAAAGGGAAGTTAAAGGATTTAATTGCTAATTAAACATAAAATTATAAAAATCATAAAGCCCTTTCAAATACATACACACACACACAAATTCTATAGCATTTACTTCAGAATTTTTAGCCATGAGATAAATACAAATTCACCCACTTGCAAAAAGAACTTGTTAGAGCTAACAGTAGTTTTTATCTTAGTGCTCAGCCATAGTAACTTTATAGCTCTCTTGTGCCATTATGCATGCCAAGATCAAATCCTCGCACAGTGCAAAGTCATCTCTGGTACCTCAAAGCCAAAAAGGTCAGGTCATAAAATACAGAAAAATAGAGCTTTAGACCTAAAAAGAATCTGCCCATTACTCTTGAAACTCCACAAATAAAAACAGAACACTCCAAAAGGCGATTGGGGTGCCTTTATTCTGAATTATTTAAAAGAGGTTCAAGTCATTAGAAGTCTTCTCTAGATTTTTTTGGTACTGCAGATGGCAAAAGGGGGGAAGGAGGTATAGGGTGGAAGAAGAGTAAATGAAAGAACAATTTTTTTTTTTTAGACAGGAAGCAAACACAGAAACCAAACACATGGTCATTTGTTTTCTCCTTTTCTTTTTTCTTTTACAGCTGTGGGGAATTTTAGCTGAATTAGGGAGGCCTTGTTACCCATAATTTGGAATTCTAACTCAGATTTGACCAAGTCAGGTAGTTTGTCTAATCCACTGGGAGAAAGACCAGAAGAAACAACAAAAATGGTGACAATGTGATAACTGAGTACTCTAATGGTAAGGAGAACTTAAGACCAGCTGGTTGTGTTGTTAATGGTAACTTTAGCCAAAACAAACCCCAATTCAGTTACTTAACCTAGGGATGGGTCTCAGGCTGAAGACTGCTCTCTACCATCACAGAAGCAAACAAAATCATCATCATCATCATCATCATCATCATCATCATCTTCCCTGTTGGAAGTGAGCTCAAACTTCATAAAGGAGTTACTTGTCTTCCATTATCACAGAAGCAGGAGAAAATTGTCTTCCTTTTGTTGGAAGCAAGTAAAACTCCAAAAAGATAGAAGTTGGACAGCATAATAAACTTTTGATCTCAATCAAATTTGGGGAGATCAGGGATTCTCTGGAGAGGGTGCTCTCAGATGTCAGCAAATTGTCCTATTGGTTTGAACCTTAAAGTTAGCCCATGCTGGTACCAAGCACTGACAGGAGTTGTCAAAGGTCAGGAGTATCTCCACTCAGAATCCCTCAGTGGTTATCGCATGTGAAACCCCTCCAAAATTGAGACAGGTCTCAGTTAATTTAGAAAGCTTATTTTGCCAAAGTTCAGGACATGTGCTTGTGACACAGCCAGAAAGTCCTGATGACATGTGTCCAAGCTGGTAAGGGCACAGCTTAGTTTTATACATTTTAGAGAGACATGAGACATCAATGAATAGATGTTAAGAAGTACGTTGGTTCCGTCCAGAAAGGCAGGGACAACTCAAAGCAGGGAGGGCATTTTCAGGTCACTGGTAGGTAATAGACAAATGGTTGTATTATTTTGAGTTTCTGATAATCCTTTCCAAAGGAGGCATTCAGAATATGCATCTATCTCAGTGAACAGAGGGATGACTGAATAAAATGGGTGGCAGATTTTGCCCTGAGCAGTTCCCAGCTTGACTTTTCTTTTTAGCTTAGTAATTCTGGGGCCTCAAGATTTTCCTGCCATAGTACCCAACTGGTAACTTTTCCACTCTTTCTCTACTCCGTTGCTCCTGATTTGGAGTCCCCAGTGTCTATTGTTGCCATCTTTATGTCCATGTGTACCCAAAGTTTAGCTCCAACCTATAAGTGAGAATGTGGGGTTATTTGATTTTCCGCTTCTGCGTTAATTCACTTAGAATAACAGCCTCCAGCTGTATCTATATTGCTTCAAATAACATGTCATTCTTTTTATGGTTTTGTGGTATTCCATGGTGTATATGTATCATATTTTCTTTATCCAGTCCAACGTTGGTGGGCATATGAGGTGACATGGGTAATGTGATGCCTCCAGCTTTATTGTTTTCTTTTAGGATTGGTTTGGCTATTCCGGTGCTTTTTCTGGTTCCATATGAATTTTAGAATAAAAAAAAAGTTTAATTTTTCTTTTATAAATAGTGCTGTAAAAAACATAAAACTGCAGATGTCTTTCTGGTAGAATAATTTATTTTCCTCTGGGTATATACAAGTAATAGACTTGCTAGGTCAATTGGTAATTTCATATTTTGTTCTTTGAGAAATCTCCGATATGCTTTGCAGAGTGACTGAACTAATTTGCATTCCCAGCAAAAGTGTATAAGTGTTCCCTTTTCTCCACAGCCTCACCAACATCGGTTTGCTGTTGTTGTTGTTGTTGTTTTACTTTTTAATAATAGCCATTCTAACTGGTGTGAGATGATATCTTATTGAGGTTTTAATTGGTATTTCTCTGATGATTAGTAATGTTGAACAATTTTTTCATGTTTGTTCACTACTTGTATGTCTTCTTTTGAGAAGTGTCTGTTCACACCCTTTACCCCCTTTTTAATAGGGTTATCTGGGTTTTTTTGTTGATTTGTTTCAGTATCTGGATATTAGTCCTTTGTCCAATGCATAGTATGCAAATATATTCTTCCATTTTATAGGTTGTCTGTTTAAGCTGTTGATAGTTTCTTTTTCAGTGCAGAAATTCTTTGGTTCAATTAGGTACCAATTGTCAATTTTTGTTTTTGTTGTAATTGCTTTTGAAGACTTAGTCATTGATTTTTTGTGTCGTCCAATATTCAGAAG
This sequence comes from Mandrillus leucophaeus, assembly GCF_000951045.1. Classification (NCBI taxonomy): domain Eukaryota; kingdom Metazoa; phylum Chordata; class Mammalia; order Primates; family Cercopithecidae; genus Mandrillus; species Mandrillus leucophaeus. The sequence continues at coordinate 982,653 of NW_012108352.1, read as the reverse complement.
AGTATTTATTTGGTTTTCTTCTAGGATTTTTGTAGTTTGAGATTTTCCATTTAAGTGTTTGTTGTTGTTATTTTGTTATTATTTATTTATTTATTTGAGATGCAGTCTTACTCCATCACCCAGGCTGGAGTACAGTGGTTGCTCTCTCGGCTCACTACAAACTCCACTTCCCAGGTTCAAGTGATTGTCCTGTCTCAGCCTCCCTAGTAGCAGAGATTACAGGCACATGCCATCATGGCTGGCTAATTTTTGTGTTTTTAATAGAGACCAAGTTTTGCTGTGTTGGCCAGGCTGGTCTCGAACATCTGACCTCAGGTGATCTGCCCTCCTTGGCCTCCCAAAGTGCTGGGATTATAGGCGTGAGCCACCATGCGTGTCCTCCATTTAAGTCTTTAATTCATTTTTAGTTAATTTTTGTATATGGTGAGAAGTGTCTAGTTTCATTCTTCTACATACAGGAAGCCAGTTTTTCCGAAACAATTAACTGAATAGCGAGTCATTCCCTTATTATTTTTGAATATCAGTTGGTTGTAGGTGTGGAGATTTACTCCTGGGCTCTCTATTAAGTTCCATTGGTTTGTGTTCCATTTTTGTACTATTATCATGCTGTAGCCCCGTGGTATAGTTTTGTGTTAGGTGTTGCGATGTATCCAGCTTTGCTCTGTTTGTTTAGGCTTGCTTTTCCTATTTTTTTTTTCCCTTGTTCCATATTAACTTTAGAGAAGTTTTTTCTAATTCTGTAAAAAACAACATTGGTAATTTGAGTGAGATAGTGTTTAATCTGTGGATTGCTTTGGGCAGTATTGACATTTTGATGATTTTCATTCTTCCAATCCATGAGAATGGAACGTTTTTCTATTAGTTTGTGTCATCTCCAATTTCTTTCACAGTATTTTGTAGTTCTCCTTGTAGAGATCTTTAACCTCTCTGTTTAAATATATTCCTGGAACTTTTTTTTTTTATTGTTGCTATTTTAAATGGCCGGGCATTCTCCATTTGTTTCTCAGCTTGAATTTTATTCGTGTATAGAGAAATGCTACTCATTTTTGTCTATCAGTTTTGTATTCTGAAACTTTACTGAAGTTGTTTATTAGGCCTAAGGCTCTTTTGACATGATCTTTTTGGTTTTCTAGGTATAGGGTCATATTGTCCGTGAAAAGAAATAATTTGACTTATTGTTTCTTCTTTGGATGCCTTTTCCTTCTTTCTCTTGCCTGATTGATCTGGCTAGGACTTCCAGTACTATGTTGACTAAGAGTGATGTGAGTGGACATCTTTGATTGTTACAATTCTAAGGCAGAATGCTTCCAACTTTTGCCCATTCAGCATGATATTGACTGTGGGTTTGTCATAGATAGGACTTATTATTTTCAGGTATGTGGCTTCAATGCCAAGTTTGTTGAGGGTTCTTATCATGAAGGAATTTTGAATTTTACTGAATTCTTTCTTTGCTCCTACTGAGGTGATCATATGGTTTTTGCTTTTTATTCTGTTTAAGTGGTTATACTTGTGTATCCAGGGCATAAATCCCACTTGATCATAGTGAATTACCTTCTTGATGTTCTGCTGAATTTCTTTTGGTAGTATTTTTTGAGGATTTTTGCATGTTTATGCATCCAGGATATTGGCCTGTAGTGTTTTTTTTGTTTTTATTTTTTTTATTTATTTATTTTTTTTCTGTGTTGTATCTTTGACAGACTTTAGCATCAGAATAATACTGGTTTGATAGAGTGAGTTAGGAAGGAATCCCTCCTCCTTTGATTTGTTGAAATACTTTCTTAAGGAGTAGTAACAGCTCTTTGTACATCTTGTTGAATTCAGCTGTAAATTTATCTGGCTCTTGGGATTTTTTTTTAGGATTGGTAGATTTTTTTAAATTACTGACCCAATGTTGTGACTCAATATTGGTCTATTCAGAGTTTCAATTTTGTTCTGGTTCAATCTTGAAAGGCTGTGCATTTTCAGGTGATGTGGTTTTGTTGTGTCCCCACCCAAATCTCATCTTGAATTGTAGCTCCCATAATACCCATGTGTCATGGGAGGGATCTAGTGGAAAGTAATTGGATCGTGAGGGTGGGTCTTTCTTGTGTTGTTCTTATGATAGTGAATAAGTCTCATGAAATCCGATAATTTTATGAAGGGAGTTTTCCTACACAAGTTTTTTTTTTTTTTTTTTTTCTGCCAAATAAGACTTTGATTCTTATTTGTCTTCCACCATGATTGTTAGGCCTCTGCTGCCATGTGGAACAGTGAGTCAATTAAACCTCTTTTCTTTATAAATTACACAGTCTCAGGTATGTCGTTATCAGCAGCATTAGAACAGACTAATGCAATAAATTGGTACTGGGAGAGTGGGGTACTGCTGTAAAAATACCCAAAAAATGTGGAAACAACTTTGGAACTGGGTAACAGGCAGAAGTTGAAACAGTTTGGAGGGCTCAGGAGAGGAAAGATGTTGGAAAGTTTGGAACTTCCTAGTTACTTTTTGAATGGCTTTGACCAAAATGCTGAAAGTGATATGGACAATGAAGTCCAGGCTATTGTGGTCTCAGATGAAGATGAGGAACTTGTTTGGAAATGGAGCAAAGGTGACACTTGCTATGTTTTAGCAAAGAGACTGGAGGCATTTGGCCCCTGCCATAAAGATTTGTGGAGCTTTGAACTTAAGAGAGATAATTTAGGGCATTTAGCATAAGAAATCTCTAAGCACAAAAGCATTCAAGAGGTGACTTGGGTACTGTTGAAAGCATTTAGCTTTATGCATTTATAAATATATGGGTTGGAATAGGAACTCATATTTAAAAGGGAAGCAGAGTATAAAAGTTTAAAATATTTCCAGCCTGGTGATTTCATAGAAAAGAAAAACCCATTTTCTGAGGAGAAACTCAAGCCAGCTGCAGAAATTTGCATAAGTAATGAGGAGCCAATGTTAATTGCCAAGACAATGAGAAAAATATCTCCATGGCTTGTCAGAGGTCTTCACGGCAGCCCCTCTCATCATGAGCCAGAAAGTCTATGAGAAAAAAAAATGGTTTCATGGGCCTGGTCCAGGGCCTTGCTGCTTTCTGCAGTCTCAAGACTTGGTGCCCTGTGTTCCAGCTATGGCCAAAAAAGGGTAATGTAGAGCCCAGGCCATTGCTTCACAGGGTGCAAGCCTTAAGCATTGTTGGCTTGCATGTGGTGTTGGGCCTGTGGGTGCACAGAACTCAAGAATTGAAGTTTGGGAACGTCTGCTTAGATTTCAGAGGATGTATTAAAACTTCTGGATGTCCAGGCAGAGGTCTACTGCAGGAATGGAGTGCTCATAGATAACCTCTGCTAGGACAGTGCAGAAAAGAAATATGGGGTGCAAGCCCCCACATAGAGTTCCCACTGGGGCACTGTCTAGTAGAGCTGTGAGAAGAGGGACAGTGTCCTTTAGACCCCAGAATGTTAGATCCACCAACAGCTTTCACTGTGTGCCTGGAAAAGCCACAGACACTCAGTGCCAACCCATGAAAGCAGCAGGGAGGGGAATTGTACCCTGCAAAGCCACAGGGACGGAGCTACCCAAGACCATGGGAACCCACGTCTTGCATCAGCATGACCTGGATGTGAGACATGGAGTCAAAGGAGATCATTTTGGAGCTTTAAGATTTGACTGCCCCACTGGATTTCAGACTTGCACAGGACCTTCAACCCCTTCATTTTGGCCAATTTATCCCATTTGGAATGGGTATATTTACCCAATGCCTGTACCCCCATTGTATCTAGAAGTAACTAACTTGCTTTTGATTTTATAGACTCATAGGTGGAAGAAACTTGACTTGTCTCAGATAAGACTTTGGACTGTGGACTCTCGAGTTAACAATGAAATAAGTTAAGACTTTGTGGGACTGTTGGAAAGGCATTATTGGTTTTGAAATGTGAGGACATGAGATTTGGGAGGGGCCAGGTGCAGTATGATATGGTTTGGCTCTGTCCCCACCCAAATCTCATCTTGAATTTTAGCTCCCATAATTCCCATGTGTCATGGGAGAGAACTGGTAGGAGGTAATTGAATAATGGGGGGTTGGTCTCTTCCATGCTGTTCTCATGATAGTGAGTAAGTCTCATGAGATCTGATGGTTTTATAAAGGGAAGTTTCCCTACACAAGCTCTCTTGCCTGACAGCATGTTAGACATGACTTTGCTCCTCATTTGCCTTTCATCATGATTGTGAGGCCTCCCAGCCATTTAAAACTCTGAGTCAATTGACAGTCTTTCCTTTTTAAATTACCCAGTCTCAGGTATGTCTTTATTAGCAGCATGAGAACAAACTAATATACTAGAAATGTATCCATTTCATCCAGGTTTTTTTTTAGTGTACATAGAGTTTTTAAAAGTAGTCTCTGAGGATCTTTTGTATTCCTGTGGGATCAGTTGTAATATCATCTTTGTCATTTCCAATTGTGCTTATTTGAATCTTCTCTCTCTTTGTCTTTATTAATCTAGCTAGCACTTTATAAATCTTGTTTAACCTTCAAAAAACCAATTTTTTAGTTTTATTAAACCTTTGTATGTTTTTGGCAGGTCCAATTTCATGTTATTCTCTTCTAATTTTAGTTATTTCATTTATTTTGCTAGCTTTCGTTTTAGCTTGTTCTAGCTTTTCTAGTCCCTTTAGGTGAAATGTTAGGTTGTCAATGTGAGATCTTTCTACTTTCTTAATGCAGACGTTTATTGCAAATAACATTCTTCTTAACACTGCTTTTGCTTAATCCCAGAAGTTTGGTATATTGTGTCTCTATTTCATTTGTTTCAAAAGACTTTTGAAACTTCTGATTTCTGCCTTGACTTATTTCCCCAAAAGTCATTCAGGAACAAGTTTAGCTTCCATAAATTTGTGTTTTATTTTTATTTTTATTTTTGTGTGTACATAGTAGGTGTATATATTAATGAAGTACATGAGATATTTTGCTATATGTGTGCAATGTGAAGTAATTACATCATAGAAAATAGGGTATCTATCCCCTCAAGTATTTACCATTTGTGTGATCTGAGAGTTCCTCTTGATTTTATTTTTATTTTTATTCCACTGTGGTCAGAGAAAGTGCTTGCTATAATTTCAATTTCTTTGAAATTTTTGAGACTTGCTTTATGACCAAGCATGTGGTCAGTCTTAGAGTATATTCCATACACAGATGAGAAGAGTGTATATTTTGATATTTTGTGGTTGTTGGGTGAAGTATTCTGTAGATGTATATTAGGTCCACTTTGTCAAGTGTTGAAATTAATTCCAACATTTCTTCATTAGTTTTCTGTCTCAGTGATCTACTGCTGTCAGTGAGGTATTGAATTTCTTCATAATAATTGTGTGGCTAAATCTTCTCTTAGGTCTAGTAGAAATTAATTATAAATTAATTATTTATTAATTATTAATTATAAAGTAATTTATAAAACGGAATGCTCCAACATTGGGTGCATATATATTTAGGATAGTTATATCTTCTTGTTGAATTGAACCCTTTATTGTTATGTAATGTCCTTCTCCATCCTTTTTTACTGTTGTTTTAAATTCTTAATTTCTGATACAAGATGTGATGGTTAATACTGAGTGTCAACTTGATTGGATTGAAGGATGAAAAGTATTGATTCTGGGTGTGTCTGTGAGGGTGTTGTCAAAGGAGATTAACATTTGAGTCAGTGGGCTGGGAAAGGCAGACCCACCCTTAATCTAGATGAGAACCATCTAATCACCTGTCACCAATCCAGGATATAAAGCAGGCAGGAAAACATGAAAATGTTAGACTGGCTTAGTTGCCCAAGCTAAATCCTTTTTCCATACTGGATGCTTCCTGCCCTCGAACATCAGACTCCAAGTTCTTCAGTTTTGAGATTTGGATTGGCTTTTCTTGCTGCTCAGCTTGCAGAAGGCCTGTTGTGGGACCTTGTGTTCATTTGAGTTAATACTATTTAATAAACTCATATATATACACACACTCTCTCTCTCTCTCTCTCTCTCTATATATATATATATATATGTTTTTCCTTCACTTGGTACACTGATTCCTTTCAACCCCCACATCCTCACCACCTGTTTGTTTGTTTGAGCACCGATAAATAGCGTGGACTCCCAGAGCTTGGGGACTTCGCAGCCTCCACAATCGCGATTGCCCCCACTTTCTCTCTCAAACTGTCTTTTTCTCATTCCTTCGACTCTGTTGGACTTTGTCACCCCCATGACCTAGTGTTGGGTCTGATCGCCCCAACAGAGGATGACACACACAGATTGCTTCCAGGTTACACAGCTGTCCCTGGCTGCAAGTCTTGCTGCCCAGGAGAAACCTCAGCTTCAACAACTCTCCTCCCACTCCAGTCCTGTGAGGGGAGACAGCATCATTCTAGTGGCTAATTATAGGTGCTCTTCACACTCACCTCTAAATTCTGGCTGTGGAATCCCTTCCTTCACCTCAGAGCAAATGGTCCAATTTCTGAATCAAGGCTAGAATGCCTTCAGTGGCTGCCCCTGTAAGGTTGCCAAAACAATGACCAACTTTGTATGAGCCTCAATTAAAAATAGTGTTCGCCTCTCAGCCCCAGGTCTGGGAAAATTTCTGCAGCTTTTCCCAGTGTCTTTCCCTCTCTTTTTTACTCAGCCTCTCCCCAAGTTAGCTCCAGAGCTTGGGAGAAACAGGGTGCTCTTCCTTGGCCTGAGTTGCATAGATCCCTATTGGAAAGGTGAGCTACGTAGGGAGACTGAGTGGCTCTCTCATGTACTGGAGCTTCACTCAATTTTATCAGCTGAATTCTGTTATGGGAACTGCCTGATTACCTTTTCCTCTCCAAGGTCTGGGGTGTTCTCACTATTCCAACAAATTATTATTTTCCTTCTTCTATTAAGGTTCATAGAGTTGATCTTTATGTGCTATTTTGCTATTTCCAAATGGTGGAGACATGATAAAAGTCTCTAATCCACAGTTTAAGAAAAACGTAATTTGTAAAAACCTGATGAGTTTCTTGGTATCAGAATACATGTTGTATTTATCTTTGTTTTCCCAGGATATAGCACATTATCTAGCACATAGTAGACCACACTTGTTGGTCAATGTTATTTATACTTTGTTTTATCAATTCATGATTGTAACATAATCATAATCTAAGAGGAAAGATGTTGAGAGACTAAAAGATGATATGAGGGTGGGTTGTGATAGGTTGCCTGTACTAAAGCAAAACAAAAACCAGTAACAACAATGAAATACATGCAAAAGGGGGAACAGCTAGCAACAGTAAGAATATGTAATGTTCTGCATGGAATCTAAGGATATTTGGGGAATGGTTAGCATACTATATAAAATTATTATTTTTAAATACAACACTATATCCCAGAGATAGCTTTATAAGAGTATATAGAGATCTACTTCACTGCTTTATACAGCTTCATTATACTCCATTGTGTTGACTTACCACACCCTGTCTTTAACCTCCATCCTGCTGACAAATATTTGAGTCAGTGTTTCACTGGTACAAATTATGATTTAATGAATACCCTTCACATGGAAATTCAATTTTAGGTGTTTCTGAAAACAAACCTACTAACTGAGAAACAAATAATAACAAGATATATTGTATCTACATTTGACCAAATTAAATACTCTCATTTTGGAAAATATTTAACAATTGTTTAAGGCTATCTAAAGTACTTCTTTCAGTTGTTAACTCCATTATCCTATGCCTAGACTGAGAGATAAAGCTGGAGGATTTTTCCAAACCTGAATTAATGTGGAATATTTACATCAAATATAATTTGAAATATTTACATCAAAACAAGTTTTCAAAATACATAAATACAGGTAATTTAACGTTAGAGCCCAGTATCTTCTTTCAAAACATCTTGAATGAGAAAAATCTAAAACAAGCTAAAACAGGCTCTAACTATAATAGAACAGAAAAAAAGAACAATTTCATTACTTAAAACTCTGAAAATATGTCTATCTTACAGAAATATAGCAGTTCCATCAGGAAAATGGGACAATAGGTAGGTTCCCAACTTCATTGTAAAATCATTTTTCTTAAGAATAGATCATGAAAGACCTCAAAAATGCAAATAATTGGTCCAGGTAGCTTTAGAGACTCTCCATACTAATTGGCCCATGCATTTGGCTGGAGATTCTCTTCTGAGGATCTTGCCTTCGTATTGGATCCTCTACTAAGGATCTTGCCTTAGTATTGGAAGTGTCCTTCTGAGTGTTGTAAAATCTGGATGAAGGAGGTTATGCCAAGAAGGGAGCAGTAATAAATACATTTATGAAAACTAAAAATAGAACTCTCATTCTATTCAACAATCTCACTACTGGATATCTACCTCAAGGAAATCAATATGTCAAAGAAATACCAGAATTCAGGTATTTATTGCAGCACAATCTACAATAGCAAATATATGGAATTAATTTAAGTGCCTATCAGTGGATGAATAAAGAAAATGTGGCATATATACACAATGGAATACTATTCAGCCATGAAAAAGAGTGAAACCATGTAATTTGCTACAATGTGGATAGAATTGAAGGTCAATATCTTAAGTAAAATAAGCCAGGCACAAAAAGACAAATATCACATATTCTCACTGGAGATAGAGGGTGAAAAGATAGTGAACAGAGACTGGAAAGAATCAGTGGGCAGATAGTGAGAGAATGAATAGAAATGAGTTAAAGGGCAAAAACGTACAGTTAGATAGAAAAAGCAAATTCAATATTTGATAGCAGTGTAGGATGACTATAGTTAAAAAGGTATCATACTCAGAAGATGGACACCTTAAATGTCCTGATTTGATCACGATGCATTATGTACATGTAACAAAATTTCACATGCACCACATAAATGTGAACAAATTTTTAAAAGTTGGGCTGAGTGGGGTGGGCCATGCTTACAATCCCCAGGCTTTGGGAGGCTGAGTTGGGAGGGTTGTTCAAGGCCAAAAGTTTGATAACAGCCTGGGCAAAAGAGTAAGACTCCATTTCAACAAAAAATAATAAAAATACATTTAAAAATTAGCTGGATGTGGTGAGGTGCACCTGCAGGTAGTCCTAGCTACTTGGGAGGCTGAGGCTGGAGAATTACATGAGACCAGTTCAAGGCTGTGGTGAGCTTTGATCAGGACAGATCCTGTCTGTAAAAAAATAAAAAATTAAAAAATAAAGAAAAGAAAAGAAATAGATTTGTGAGCTGAGGCATTAAAAAGAAAAGCCTCATGTGTAGGTGCTAGAAAAGAATGAGTATAAGTTAATCTAGTATTTTTATACTTATTTCAGAAATCTTGGTAAATCACTACACTTATAGTTAACTATTTGCCTTAGGAATAATTGTGTGATTCTAATATTCTCTAGTTTACTAATGTTTCTGAATTCCTGAATACTTCACTGCTTATGAGCCCTTTCACTAAAAAACATAGTTTGCTGTTTGTTTCCCCCTTAACCCACATATATATAAAACCATATATATAACCCAAATATATATATATATATATAGCTTTACAATGTTTCTTGGGGAAGGAAGGAAAACAATTTGCGAAAGAATACTTTCAGTATTGCCAGCATTGTCAGAGAATTTTACCTTTTGATAAGACCCAGGAAAGAAAGAGAAAGCCTAGAAGAGTGAAGGAGTGACAGAGAGAATAGAAGAAATAAGAGGAAAAACAGGGCGTTTAAAGTAATGATGACATAAAAATTGAATTAGACTGTGAGACCATAACAAAAGAAGCTACATAGACTTTTGCTATATTAAAATTTACAAAAGTGTTGACACCCTTCAATGCTTCTTTCCTTCCCCAATACACATGAATAGCTCTGGAGCTTTCATTTAAAATACGCTAGCTCAGCCCTGGTTACACATTAGAAAGGTTACTTCTTCTAAGTTAGGTGTTCAGTAAAAGAAATGTCATTTAAGGCCTCTTTGCATTTAAATGTGGCATAGCTTTAATGCTAGTTCCATAATGGAATGTTTAAACATTATCTGAATAATGTAAAGACTATCTCTGGGGAAAAAATGTACACCTAGTTGCAACTAAAAATCATAAAAAATGGTAAATATTCGACTATCCAGAAAACCCCTTTCCACCTACTTTCCTCTACTCCAGCTATACTGACTTTGCTCTTTCTCCAACATGCCAAATTTCTTGTTTCCTATGAACCCAAATTTGCACTTACTGTTCTTTCTAGGTGGCACACTCTGTCCCGAGGTCACCTATGACTTGCTGCTTCATTTCATTCAGGTACTTGCTCAAATATCCACTACTACTAAGATTCCTTTTCTGACTACCCTTTCAAAAAATGGCATTTGTAATATTCTCTAATCCTATTTTGCTTTGTTTTCCTCATAGCACATAACACTGCCTGTCATATTAAATTTATTTAGATACAATCTTTCTTCACGATACTGTATAATCCACTGGAAAGGGATTATATCTTTTTTTCTTCACTCCTGTCTTATCATTTTTCCAAACAGTGTTTAGTACATATTAAAATAAAATGTATCACCTATTGAGTGCTTACTGTGTGTCAGGTACTTTGCTAAACAGTTTGCCTTGATTAACTCATTTAATCCCTAAAACAGCCATTATTATTTCCATTTTAGAGGAAAAAGAAAGTAAAGTTTATATCTAGTAAATAAGCCAAAATTCAAACACAGACCACAATATTATATGGTTTTTCACTGTAATAGATGTTCAATACTTGTTAAACGAAGACCCTTTGGCTTAAAGTGACATGTTGACATTAATATCTCAAATAGTATCTTAGCTTCCAGTGGACGTCAATGTAATTCATAATTTTGTATTTACATTTACAGCACCAAATGCAAATGAAATATATGAAAAGAACTTTCAAGGCAACAAGTTATTTGCCATGTTAAAGTGAGCTCCTACTTGCTGGCAGGCATTTTCCTTATATTATGTGATTTAATCTTCATGACAACCATAAAAGGTTAAGTACTACCTGCTCTATTTCACAAATGATGAAACTGAGGCCAAGTTCAACGACACATAAGGCCACATAGCAAAAACTGTTTCCATTGGTTCAAAGGCCTTTTTAAAAAACACTTCTTAACATCTTTGCAACTGGGGTGCATCTTTAAAGTCTTTGGCTTCTAACAAGTATAATTGCCCACTTTATTTTTGTATCTCTTAGTAGTACATAAAGAAATGATGAATCTTAAAATTAATTGGCATCTTATAATCATGGCATATGATAAAGGGCAATGATAGTATGCAAATGCATGCAGAAGTGACCAAACTTAACCATTTTTCTACGCTGCTGACAGTTGTCTTGCTTGATTTCTAATTTTGACATCAGTTATCCTTCTCTTGTGGCAGGCAATATAATTAACCACTGTAGAGCTTCAGTAGTAGACAAATGCAGAAATACTCAAACTCTGCCTACCTCTTAAGGCCTACTATTGAGGATCTGTGGTCTTAGTAACCTAGGATTCTTATACTTTTGGGTTTGACATTTATGTCTTTAATCCATCATGAATTAATTTTTGTGTAAGATGTGAAAAGGGGGTTCAGTTTTCATTTTCAGCATATGGCTAACCAGTTCTCCCAGCACCATTTGTTAAATAGGGAATCCTTTCCCCATTACTTGTTTTTGTCAGGTTTGTTGAAGATCAGATGGGTGTATATGTGCAGTATTATTTCTGAATTATTTATTCTGTTTCATTGGTCTATGTGTCTATTTTTATATCAATACCATGCTGTTTTGGTTACTGTAGCCTTGTAGTATAGTTTGAAGCCTGATGCCTCCAGCTTTGTTCTTTTTGTATAGTTTTCTTTTCTTTTTTTCTTTTTTTTTTTTGCTGTACAAAAAGAACAAAGCTGTTCTTTGATTTTGGCTATACAGGCTCTTTCTTGGTTCCATATGAATTTTAAAATACTTTCTTCTAATTCTGTGAAGCATGCCAATGGTAGTTTAATGGGAAGAGCATTGAATCAATAAACTACTTTGTGCAGTATGGCCATTTTCTTTTTTCTTTCTTTCTTTCTTTTTTTTTTTTTTTGAGACGGAGTTTCACTCTTGTTGCTCAGGCTGGAGTGCAATGGCACGACCTCGGCTCCCTAGTAGCTAGGATTACAGGCGCCTACACCACACCCAGCTAATTTTTTGTATTTTAAGTAGAGATGGGGTTTCATTATATTGGCCAGACTGATCTCGAACTCCTGACCTCAAGTAATTTGCCTGCCTTGTCCTCCCAAAGTGCTGGGATTACAGGCATGAGCCACCACACCAAAATATGGCCATTTTCCCAACATTGATTTTTTTCTATCCATGAGCATAGAATGTCTTTCCATTTGTGTCCTCTCTTATTTCCTTGAGAAGTGATTTGTAGTTCTCCTTGAAGAGGTTCTTCACTTCCCTTGTTAGCTGTATTCCTACATATTTTATTCTCTTTGTAGCAATTGTGAATTGCTCATTAATGATTTGGCTCTCTACCTGCCTGTTGTTGGTGTATAGGAATGCTTCTGACTTCTCTACATTGATTTTGTATCCTGAGACTTTGCTGAAGTTGCTTATCAGCTTGAGAAGCTTTTGGGCTGAGACAATGGGGTTTTCTTGATACAGGATTATGTCATCTGCAAACAAAGACAATTTGACCTCCTCTCTTTCTATTTAAATACCTTTATTTCTATCTCTTGCCTAATTGCCCTGCCCAGAACTTCCAATACTACATTGAATGGGAGTGGTGAGAGAAGGTATCTTTGTCTTATGCCTGTTTTCAAGGAGAATGCCTCCAGCTTTGCCCATTCAGTATGATATTGGCTGTGGATTTGTCATAAATGGCTCTTATTATTTTGAGATATGTTCCTTCAGTAGCTAGTTTATTGAGAGTTTTTAACAAGAAGGAATGTTGAATTTTATTGAAGACCTTTTCTGCGTCTATTGAGATAATCATGTGGTTTTTGTCTTCCATTCTGTTTATGTGATGAATTATGTTTATTGATTTGTGTATGCTGAACCAGCCTTGCATTCCAAAAATGAAGCCAACTTGATGGTGATGAATAAGTATTTTGATGTGCTGCTGTATTTGGTTTGCCAGTACTTCATTGAGAATTTTTGCATTGATGCTTATCAGGGATATTGGCCTGAGGTTTCTTTTCATTTTATTTTTTTTCTTTACCAGGTTTTGGTATCAGAATGATGCTAGACTCATATAATATGTTAGGGAAGAGTCCCTTCTTTGTAATTGTTTAGAATAATTTCAGAAGTAAGGGAGTCCTACTTCTGTTAGAATTCAGCTGTAAATCCATCTTGTCCTGGGCATTTATTACTGCATCAATTTCAGAACTTGTTATTGATCTATTCAGAGATTCAGTTGTTTTCTGGTTCAGTTTTGGGAGAGTGTGCATGTCCAGAAATTTAACCATTTCTTCTAGATTTTCTAGTTTATTTGCATAGAGGTGCTTATAGTATTCACTGATGGTTGTTTGTATTTCTGTGGGGTCAGTGGTAATATTCCCATTAACATTTTTATTGTGTCTATTTGATTATTGTCTCTTTTCTTCTCTATTAGTCTTACTAGTGATATATCTATTTCATTATTTTTTTCAGAAAACCATCTTCTGGCTTAGTTGATTTTTTTGAAGGGGGTTTCTTAGGTCTCTATTTCATTCAGTTTCACTCTGAGCTTGGTCATTTCTTGTCTTCTTCTAGCTCTGTGGTTTGTTTCCTCTTGTTTCTCTAGTTATTTTAGTTGTGGTATTAGTGTCAATTTGAGATCTTTCTAGCTTTTTGATGTGGGCATTTAGTGCTATAAATTTCCCTCAACACTGCTTCATCTGCATCCCAGAGATTCTGGTATGCTGTCTCTTTGTTCTCATTAGTTTCAGAGAACTTCTTGATTTTACTTAAATTTAATTATTTATCCAGGAGTCATTCAGGAGCAAGTTGTTCCATTTCCATGTAGTTGGGTGGTTTTGAGACAGTTTCTTAATCTTGAGTTCGAATTTGATTGCACTGTGGTCTGAGAGACCGTTTGTTATGATTTCAGTTATTTTGCATTTGCTGAAGAATGACTTACTTTCAATTATGTGATCAATTTTAGAGTAAGTCCCAGGTAGCACCAAGAAGAATGCATATTCTGTTGTTTTGGGGTGGAGAGTTCTGTAGATATCTATCAGGACCACATTATCCAGAACTGAGGAGCTCAAGTCCTGAATATGTTTGTTAATTTTCTGTATCAGTGATCTGTCTAATATTGACAGTGAGGTTTTTAAGTCTTTCACTATTATTGTGTGAAAGTCTAGGTCTCTTTGTAGGTCTCTATGAACTTGTTTTATGAATCTGGGTGTTCCTATATTGACTGCATATATACCTACAAAAGTTAGCTCCTCTTCTTGAATTGACATCTTTACCATTATATAATGCCCTTTTTTGTCTTACTGATCTTTGTTTGTTTAATGTCTGTTTTGTCAGAAATTAAGATTGAAACCCCTGCTTTTTTCTGTTTTCCATTTGCTTGCTAACTTTTTCTCTTTTTATTTTGACTCCATGTGTGTTTTTGCATGTGAGATGGGTCTCTTGAATACAGCATATCAATGGATATTGACTCTATTCAGCTTCCCATTCTGTGTCTTTTAACAGGGCATTTAGACCATTTACATTTAAGGTTAATATTGTTATGCATGAATTTAATCCTGTAATCATAATGTTAACTGGTTATTTAGCAGACTTGTTTATGAATTTGCTTCATAGAATCACTGGCCTGTGTACATCAGTGTGTTTTTATAGTTGCTGTAATGATTTTTCCTTTCCACATTTAGCTCTTCCTTCTGGAGCTCTTCCAAGGTAGGCCTGGTAATGACGAATTTCCTCAGCATTTCCCGTCTGAAATAGACTTAATGTTTCCTTCACTTATGAAGTTTACTTTGGCAAGATATAAAATTCTAAGTTGGAAATACTCTAAGAATGTTGAGTATTGACCCCCAATCCCTTCTGGCTTATAGGGTTTCCACTGAGAGGTCTGCTGTTAGTTTCCTGGGCTTCCTTTTGTAGGTGACCTGGCCTTTCTCTTTGGATGTTCTTAACATTTTTCCCTTCATTTTGACCTTGGAGAATCTGATCATTGTGTCTTTGGGTTGTTCTTCTCATGGAGTGTCTTACTGAGGTTTTCTGATTTTCTGAGTTTGAATGTTGTCCTCTCTTGTTAGGTTGGGGAAATTCTCCCGGATGATATCCTGAAATGTGTTTTCCAACTTGGTCCTGTTCTCCCCATCTCTTTCAGGTACCCCTATCAGTCATAGGTTTGGTCTTCTCACACAATTCCATAGCTCTCAGAGGTTTTGTTTGTTTCTTTTTATTCTTTTTTTTTCTAGTCTTGTTTGCTGTCTTATTTCAGCAAGATAGTGTTCAAACTCTAATATCCTTTCTTCTACTTGATGTATTTGGCTATTGATATTTGTATTTGCATTGTGAAGTTATCGTGTTGTGTTTTTCAGCTCCATCAGGTCATTTAGATTCCTCTGTAAACTGGTTGTTCTGGTTAACAGCTCCCATAATGTTTTAAAATGATATTTAGCTTTCTTGCAATGGGTTAGAACATACTCCTTTAGCTGAGCAAAGTTTATTATTATCCATCTTCTCCAGTCTACTTCTGTCAAGTCATGCATCTCAGCCTCAGCCCAGTTCTGTGTCTTTGCTGGAGCCATGTTGCTATCATTTGGAGAGGGGTGGGCATTCTGTTTTCTTTTTTGAGTTTTCAGCATTTTTGCATTGATTATTTCTCATATTCATGGGTTTATCTTGTTTTGATCTTTGAGGCTGCTGACATTTGGATGGGGTTTTTATGGGATCTTTTTATTGATGTTGTTGTTGTTTTTTGTTTGTTTTTCTTTTAGTAGTCAGGCCCCTCTTCCACAGGACTGCTGCAGTTTGCTGGGGGTCCACTCCAGACTCTATTTTCCTGGGTCCCTCCACCCCTGAAGGTATCATCAGTACAGGTTGCAGAACAGCAAACATGGCAGCCTGCTCCTTCCTTTGGGAGTTCTGTCCCAAAGGGACACTGACCTGATGCTGGCTGGAACACTCATCTATGAGGTGTTTAAATACTCCTGTGGGAGGTCTTACCCAGTCAGGAGGAGTGGGATAAGAGACCCACTTAAATAAGCAATCTGGCTGCCTCTTAATGGAGCAGGTGTGCTGCACTTGGGGAAATCCCTCTTGTCTGGGCTGCCCTGACTCTTCAGAGCTAGCAGGCAGAAAAGACTAAGACCACTTATCCATGATACCGTAGCCACCCGTCCTCCTAGGGGCTCCTTTCAGGGATATCAGAGCTCTGTTCACAAACCCCAGGCTAAGGATGTGGAAATTCCTGATGGGAGGCCAGTGAGGAGGAGTGAATTGGAGTCCTGCTTAAAGAAGCAGCCTGGCTATGAACTGTCCCAACTTCAGTGCTGCATTTTTGGGAATTGCTCCCAATCCAAACTGCCCAGTTTCACTGCCACCAGTGGCAGGGGAAAATGGCCGACTGGAGCTGCAGTGATGGCCACTGCCCCTCCCCACCCAAAACTCAGTCTTCTTAGGCAGTCTCTAGCTTGCTGCCCTGGCTAGCGGGGATTCCAAGTCAGTGGATTTTTGCTTGTAAAGTTCCATGGAAATAGGGCCTGCTGAGCGAGGCTGCTTGGCTCTCTGGCTTCAGCCCCATTCCCACAGGAATGGATAGATCTCCTGCCTCACTAAAGTTTCCAGAGCCAGAGTATGCAAAAACTCCTGTGTCTCAGTGCCTGCTTGACAGACCACCCACCCTAGCAGCTGTCATTAGTTTGCACAGCTCTGTGCTTGGTACCCAAGGCCCTGATGGTATGGGCTCATAAGGAGACCTCCTGATCCACGGGTTTCAGGGGGCCATGGTAAAAGTGTGGTTTACAGGGAGGGGTAGCACAATCTCTCACCACCTCTCCTGGCTGGGGGAGATGGCTACCTTTGCCCTGTACAGTTCCTGGGAGGTTCCTCACTCCACCCTGCTTTTCTTCACTCTCTGTGGGTGACACCAACCACCTAGTCAGTCCCAATTAGAAAACCTTGGTACTTCAATTTAAGATGTAAAATTCACTTGCTATTTTCATACTTCTCAGTGGGAGCCACAGAGCAGAGCTGTTTTTATTTGGTCATCTTGGCTCCTCCCCACTTTCTTTTTCTTTTTCTTAAACTAGAATATATCTTCAGTTTTCAATTATTCATTATGTCAGTAAATGGTACACATTTATGCAATTAACTTTTGGCTAATAAAGTACAGAATATTTTCATTAACCTTATTTTGCAAAAGTCAATTAATACTTATGGCAGAATTTGTGGTATATTTGGAGGCTGGCATTTGTCAGAGGGAATACATTGAGTTTTTATGTAAATATAAAGCATGATTAGAATATATTATTCAAAAAATACATGATTATGATAAATGGTGTTTATAGTTATCCACATAAAACAATTTTTTAACAGAATTAAGTAGATGATAGATAATATTGCTACATTTCTGATGCTCTGTAGTCTAACCAGTAGTGTGCTGGCAAATGATTAACAACTACCTCTTTGTGGGATGGGGAAACAAAGTACTGGTTGTAGTGTTTGTTGATTTCCTCCATTTAAGTATTCTCAACATGGACAATTTTAGAATACCAACATGGCATGAACTGACTCACAAAATTCCTGAAAATTTAAGTTATATCAAGCAGGTATAAGTTGGCTCCAGAACATCAGTGATTCTAACAAACTCAGGCACTACTAGATCTTAAATTCATCTGGGTCTTTCTAATTAATTAGCTTAATACTGGAGCTACCAAACAATACTCTACACTGCAGCTTGCTCTTCATTTCTGCGCTTTGATGCATAGTCTGTAAATATCTAGACAAAACTGATCAATTAGTATTAAGTAACTAACTCCTCGGCTAATATTCTTTGTTAGCTGAGGAGGAGTCTGCCGTGTATGCTGCAGGATGTTTGGCAACATCCCTGGTCTCTACTCATTCAATGCCAGTAGCATCTCTTAGGTATGATGATCAAAAACATCTCCAGACATAGCTAAGTGTCCCCTGGGAGGGGTCACTTTCTGCTTTTCTGTGATAGATAGATAGATAGATAGATAGATAGATAGATAGATAGATAGATACAGAGATACAGAGATACAGAGATATATGCATAATATTAGTGAATTATAAGAAATGCTCAAAGGAAGGCTCACAGACTGTTTATATGGCACAAATCAATTGCAAGGAAACTAAAGAATGTAGTTAATCATTTGGATATTTCCAAATATCTTGATATGTATCACCAAATAGGCAAAACATCTGTGAGTCAGACTGAATTTTTCTAGTTTTCATCTGGAAGATTATCATTCTGTAAATATGTTTCATATCTCATTGGTCAAATGACTATGTCTGTGCAATAGATAACACTAGTTCAGACAGAAATCTGTTGATATGGTATTTTAAGCTGTCTTACAGTCTAATTTGAATCAAAGCTCAGCTGCTCTGACTTAGTATGCAAATTGAAATGATGTACAATAAAAAATTCTGTATTGAGTTTTGAGTCACATTTTGATGCTACAGCTCAAGATCATTACTCTCACCAACTGTGTATTTTTTATCTTTCATTATTTGCCAAAAATGGAGCTTTAAAAATATAGGAAAGATGATATTAATTTAATGAGAAAAAGCTAAAAGTTGTAAATCTTAGACATTAAACTAATTTCTCTCTCTCTCTCTAATTTATTCCTTTATAGCAAGCTTATCTCATCTCTTTTCACTGACTTACACACTTTGCCAAAGTAGAAACTTCCTTCCCTAGACATTTCCATTTTGAACATCATCACTGAAGCATATACCTTAACCTGGGGATATGAACATTATATATGGCTCCCTATAAGAATATCACTTTCATAATGGCCCAGTGGGGAACCTTCCCAAAGCTTTTGTGTGTATCTCATGGAGACAAATTTCAAAATATAGGAAGCGAATTCTAAGTAAGCACATAAAGCTCACCTTAGCAGCAATAGAAGGATCAACCTCAATTTACTTTTCTAATTTGTGTACCGGTAGTGGTAGTTATACTAGTTGCTACTATTTTAGTACAAGGGAATGGAAAAAAATAAGTCTTTATTTTTTTACTCTTACCTCATGTGAACAGACATTTTCTTTGCCTAAGGAAAGTTTGACTCAAAATTAGCCTTATTTTCCTCCCAGAATTGTAAAGTGGCTTTACATTATTGTAATCTTTGACACTTAATGATATCAGAAATAAACTGAGATCTAGAAAAAAAAAAGATACTCTCTAACATATTCAATTTATTAAGCACATTTACAGCTTTGATCATTAAAGATCTTAGCATAACCAAGTGAACCTGGATTTTGAGGGGAATATCCTATATTAATACAGGAAGAACTAAACAAATAATACAACTTAAATATGAGAACTGTTTTCTTAATGTGACTATTAGATTTGATTCCAATAGAATTTATCTTATTTCAAATTATCATTTATTCCACAAAATTTAGTTAACGGTGGAGTGACAGAAAAACATTTTGTAACCCTAACTTCTACATTTTTTTATTTTGAAATTAACACATGTGACATATTCTTTAGAATAAAGTACAATCTATTGTATACTTATCTTTATTTTTGCACTTTTGAAATTTTCCCATCAATTATCTCACAGAACTTGGAAGAGCACCAAATTAATCATAATCTGTGTTGTGGGCTCTCTCATCTCTTTTGGGGACATCCTGTTTTACTCTTTTCCATGGGAGATTGCATTTTCTTTAATTCAGAAGACTGTTACAGATTTTATATTCAACTTGATGCTTCACAGTGACTCACTGTGTACACCATCTGAAATGCATGGCCAGAAATTTAATAAATAAAGAACAGAAATGTCAAGCTTAATTCTAAGTCATCATGTCTGACAAACATTTAACAAACTTTGCAAGATGATTATGCTTCATTGTGTTCTACGGAAACAGATGAATTTATGATTTAGTCTCTTTTGCATTTTAGATGCTTCTATAATAAACTTGGCAGACAAGTTAATTGCTACCTTTTGACAATGGATATAATGCACAGTTGAGTTGCGGTATAAGAATAATAAGTACATAAAATAAACTCACCAGCTGAATAGTGTATTACTGAGTCCAATATAAATATGCCTCCTAGAAGAAAATTCCTTTTGGCATGAATATTCCTAAAGAGTATGGTCAATCACAGAAATTAAATGAGAATACTGAATTTCCAGATGTATAATTGAGTAATTTTCTCCCTCAAATTACTCTGTGCATCTTAACAAGATGCAATTAGTATATTCTCAACTCGTATTTTCAGATAAATTCACTGTTATAGTCCCTAAAAGTATAAGACAATTAACTATTTACTAGTCAATATTAAATATGCCCTTTTCTTAATGACACATTTTACAGGAAGAGAGAAATTCATTCATGCCTTTAACATACTTTAAAAATTATTTTTAAATAGCAACTTTTATTAGTTTAATATAAAAGTAAAAATATAAGATATAAATTATAGCTGCTGCAGAATAGTTTTGAAAAATTATACATAATTACATCTTGAAAAGAAAAAGTTTTAAAAAATCATCCTTTTGAGCGAATAAGCAGGGTGCTACTTTATAGATAATTACACCTCGAAAAGAGAAAGTTTTAAAAAATCATCTTTTTGAGGGAATAAGCAGGGTGCCACTTTATAGATAATTGATTCATCTATGCAAAAGCATGTACCTTGAAGAGACTAGCCATCAGCCACAGTCAGCAGTCACTCATAAGAACTCCTAACAGATGTCTCTTCTCTTTCTTTTCAAATAGGAAGACAATCCTTCCAATCCTCCTTTTTCAACGCATATTTCTTCAACACCGTGCTATCTGCCAGACACTATAGTAGGCACTGAAAACCTTTCTTCTCTTCCTATTCTTTCTCCATGTCAGGTCCCACAGAGTGTGACCATAAATGTGTTATTTACTGCTTACGACTGCATTGCAAGTTAAAACCGTTTCTTTGAATTCATGTTGTGTTATTTGGTAGAATTATAGACAAGTATATATGAAGGGAATGCATAGCACTATATTTCATTATGTGGTGTTAGAGTTCTTAAT
The DNA here is from genome assembly GCF_000951045.1 of Mandrillus leucophaeus. NCBI lineage: Eukaryota > Metazoa > Chordata > Mammalia > Primates > Cercopithecidae > Mandrillus > Mandrillus leucophaeus. Next base: position 961,555 of record NW_012108352.1, on the reverse strand, counting down.
GTTGTCATTACTCTCTGTATAACAATGCTTAAAGAAAGTATAAAACAAATGCTCATCTTACATTCCTAGACTTGCAAAAAGGCTCTCTACAAGAGAAAATATTTATATTTGTTTTGTTCTCACCTCTGACATCATCCACGATTTTCTACTTGGTTGAAGAAATCTATTGATCTTGTTTCTTACAACAGCACTGTCTTAGTCCTTTCAGGTTGCAATAACAGAATACCACAGACTGGGTGACTTATAAACAGTAGTAATGTATTGCTCACTGTTGTGAAGGATAGGAAGTCCAAGAAAAAGATGCTGCCATGGTTGGTGTCTGGTGAGGGTCTGCTTCCCAATTGATAGCCATCTTTTTTACTGTGTCCTCAGATGGTGGAATGGGTGAGGAAGCTCCCTCTAGTCTCATTGGTCACAGGCATTCAGTCTATAGCAAGCACCACAAGTCAATCTATTTGATTCATCCCAAAGGGCTCCCCTGATTATCCTTTGAAAAACTATTCATTTGGGTTAAGAGAAGGTTCTTAGGATGGGTTCAGAGACATTTTAATATGAGCATGCAAAGGCATAAAAATCATATAATGGATGTGTGGGACTCAGGGGGAAGTGTGGAAGGGGAACAAGGGATAAACGACTACATATTAGGTACAGTGTACACTACTCCGGTGATTGGTGCACCAAAATCTCAGAAATCACTGCTAAATAACTTATCCATGTAACCAAGAAACAACTGTTTCCAAAAAAACTGTTGAAATAAAATAAAATAAAAATCCAGGGTTAAACGGAGGTTGTAAACAGGAAGTAATGTCAGGACAGGAATAAATCAGTCAGATTTCTAACCAAGATTTGGTTCTCTGAAAACCAGAATCAAAGTGTTATTTTCAGTTTAGGGATATTACAAATAGTGCTGCTATGAACATTCTCATATGTGTCTTTTGGTGAACATATGTAATATGGTTTAGTTCTGTTTCCCCATCCAAATCTCATCTTGTAGTTCCCATAATTCCCATGTGTTGCGGGAGGGAACCTGTGAGACATGATGGAATCATGGGAGCGGGTCTTTCCCACGCTGTTCTAATGATAGTGAATGAGTCTCGTGAGATCTTATAGTTTCAGGAATGGGAGTTTCCCTGCACAAGCTCTCTCTGCCTGCTGCCATCCATAAGTCCAATAAACTTCTTTCTTTTGTAATTGCGCAGTCTTCGTTATGTCTTTATCAGCACTGTGAAATGGACTAATAAAATATGTAAGCATTTCTCGTGCTATAATATGTACCTAGGAGAAGAATTGATACATTATAGTGTATATGTATGTTCAGTTTTAGTAAACACTTTTCAAAGTTATTGCACCACTTTATACTCCCACAGATAAAGATGAAAAGTTCTGGTTGTTCTAAATCCTTACAAACAGTTAGTATGGTTTCTTTTTTATGGCTATTTTCACAGGTGTTTATTGATATCAAATTGTGATTTTGTTTTACATGATCTGTAGGTCTAATGAAATAGGGTATATATTTTTTTAACCTAGATACCCTATCTTTGAACTCTCTATCCAACTACATTTTTAATTTTTTACTTTTGAACTCTGCTTTTCCTTGATAGATTTTTAGGAGTTGTTTTTTGTTGTTGTTGTTGTTATATACTGTATGTGAGTTCTTTTTTTTTTTTAATATACTATTGAAAATATCTTCTCTCACTTTGTAGCTAGCATTTTCACTGTATTAATAGTTCTTTTGGATAAAAAACATTTTTTAATTTCTGTATAATCTGATTTATTATTTCCTTTATATTTGATGCTTCTTTAAAATTTATGTTAATTTTATTTTTATTTTTATTTTAAGTTCCAGGGTACATGTGCAGGATGTGCAGGTTTGTTACAGAGGTAAACATGTGCCATGGTGGTTTGCTGCACATATCAACTCATCACCTGGGTATTAAGCCCAGCATGCATTAGCTATTCTTTCTAATGCTCTCTCTCCCCCAACCTCATCCTCTGACAGGCCCAAGTGTGTGTTGTTCCTCTCCCTGTGTCCATGTTTTCTTATAGTTCAGCCCCCACTTACAAGTGAGAACGTGTGGTGTTCAGTTTTTCCGTTCCTGTGTTAGTTTGCTGAAGATAGTGGCTTCCAGCTCCATCCATGTCCTTGTGAAGGACGTGATCTCATTCCTTTTTTATGGCTGCATAGTATTCCATGGTGTGTATGCACCACATTTTCTTCATCCGGTCTATCATGGATAGGCATTTGGGTTGATTCCAGGTCTTTGCTATTGTGAAGAGTGCTTGTGCTTTTGATGTCTGAGAATAATAGTGAACAGCATCAGTTTAACTTCCTCTTTTATTTATTTCTTTTGTCTGATTGCTCTGGTTAGGACTTCCAGTACTATACTGAATAGAAGCGGTGAAAGTGGGCATCCTTGTCTTGCTCCCCTTCTCACGGGAAACACTTTCAACTTTTCCTCGTTTAGTATAATGTTGACATGTTTTCTTCTTTTGACTTGGATATCCAATAAAAAATGACTTTTAATACATAAGGTGTTTTCCTTTGTGATCCCAGAAAATCTGAGACAGGTCTCAGTTAATTTAGAAAGTTTGTTTTGCCAAGGTGGAAGACGCACCCATGACACAGCCTCAGGAATTCCTGACAACATGTGCCCAAAGTGGTCAGGGCACAGCTTGATTTTATACATTTTAGGGAGACATAAGACATCAATCAATATATACAAGATGTATATTGGTTCAGTCTGGAAAGTCGGGACAACTTTAAGCAAAGGCAGGAAGACACAAAGCTTGGAGGGAGTTTCCAGGTAACAGATGGTTACGTTCTTTTGAGTTTCTGATTAGCCTTCCCAAAGGAGGCAATCAGATATGTATTTATCTCAGTGAGCAGAGGGGTGACTTTAAATAGAATGAGAGGCAGGTTTGCCTTAAGCAGTTCCTAGCTTTTGTTTTTCTTAGTGATTTGGGGTCGCAAGATATTTTATTTTCACATCTTCTATTTCAATTTTGCTGAGAGTTTTAATGATAAAATGATGCTGGATTTTGTCAAGTGCTTTTTCTGCATCTATTGAGATAATTATGTAATTTTTGTTTCCAATTCCATTTATGTGGTGTATCACATTTATTGACTTGCAGATGTTAAAACATCCCTGTATCTCTGGTATGAAACCCACTTGATTATGGTGGATTATCTTTTTGATATGCTATTGAATTCAGTTAACTAGTTTTTGTTGATAATTTTTGCATCTATGCTTATCAGGGATATTGGTCTGTAGATTTTTTTGTTGTTGTTATGTTCTTCCTTGTGTTGGTATTAGGATGATACTGGCTTCATAGAATAATTTAGGGAGGATTTCTTCTTTCTCTATTCTTTGGAATATTATCAGTATATTTGGTGCCAATTATTCTTTGAAAGTCTGATAGAATTCAGCTGTGAATCTGTCTGGTCCTATACTTTTTTTGTTAGCAATTTTTTAAATAACCATTTCAAACTTGCTGCTTGCTATTGGTCTGTTCAGAGATTCTATATCTTCCTGGTTTAATCTATGAAAGTTGTATATTTCCCGAATTTTTCTATCTCCTCTAGGTTTTTTACTTTGTGCTTGTAAAGGTGTTCATAGTAGCCTTGCATAATCTCTTGTATTTCTGTGGTATTGCTTATAATATCTCCCATTTTTTTTTTCTAATCGAGCTTATTTGGATTTTCTGTCTTCTCTTGGTTAATTTCAATAATCCTCTTTCAATTTTATTTATCTTTTCAAAGAAGCTGCTTTTTGTTTCATTTATTTTTTTGTAAATTTTTTTTTGTTTCAATTTCATTTAGTTCTTCTCTGATCTTGGTTATTTATTTTCTTCTGCTGGGTTTGGGTTTGGCTTGTTCTTCTTTTCTTCATTCCTGGAGTTTTTACCTCAGATTGTCTATTTGTGCTTCTTCAGACTTTTTGATATAGGCATTTAATACTACGAACTTTCCTCGTAGCACCTCTTTTGCCGTATCCCAGAGGTTTTGGTAGGTTGTGTTACTATTACCATTCAGTTCAAACGATTTTTAAATTTCCATCTTGATTTTCTTATTCACTCAATGATCATTAAAAAGCAGGTTATTTAATTTCCCTGTATTTGCATAGTTTTGAGGGTTCCTGTTGGTGTTGATTTCCTTGATTTCCAATTCTATTCAACTGTGATCTGAGAGAGTACTTGATATTATTTCTATTTTCTTGAATTTATTGAGACTTGTTTTGTGACCTATCATATAGTCTATTTTGAAGGATGTTCCATGTGCTGATGAATAGAATGCATATTCTGCAGTTAGTGGGTGGAATATTCTGTAAATATCTGTTAAATACATTTGTTTTAGGGTATAATTTAAGTCCACTGTTTCTTTGTTGATTTTCTGCTTTAAAGACCTATCCAGTGCTGTCATTAGAGTATTACAGTACCCCCAATATTATTGTGGTGTTGTCTATCTCATTTTTTTAGTTCTAGGAGTAATTGTTTTATAAATTTGGGAGCTCCAGTGTTAGGTGTATATATATTTAGGATTGTGATATTTTCCTGTTGGACTAGTTATTTTATCATTATGTAATGTCCCATCCCTAGCGGAATGGGGAGAACACCACATCAAGGAAGCATTCCGTGGGACAAAAGAATCTGAACAGCAACCTTGAGCTTCAAATCTTCCCTCTGACATAGTCTACCTAAACGAGAAAAAAACAGAAAAAGAGTTCTGGTAATATAACAAAACAATGTTCTTTAACACCCCTAAAACATCACATTGAGAATAGGAGCAGTATTATTTATTTCTTTTCATAGAACTTTATTTTTATCTCTTGCTTTACTGCTGATGAATATATGAAACATGCAATAAGAGATTCAGTAGAATTGATGTGTTAACAACGAATATCTTTATCTCTTTTTCAATTTCAGAGAGAAATTTTTACCAATTCAGTGTTAAATATAATACCTGCTGAAGAATTTGTATGGATTATTCCTGGGTTAAGAATGTTACCTTTTATTCCTTGTTTGCTAAGAGTTTTGTTCATAAATGACACATGAGTTTTAATTATTTTTATGCTTATATTGAAAATTGTCTCCTAACATAAATGTGTGTAGAAAAAGATGACTCTAAAAATGGAATACAGTATGTTAAAAATAACTGTTCTTATTTTATTCAATTATGTTGTTTGACAATATTGATCCTGAGTCACAAATGATATAAAAGCTGGAAGATTAGATTACTTAAATGAAAATCACGGTCTAACTGAAAGACTTGGGGATACTAAAATATTATTAATTATTTTCTTAGACTTAACCATTCAGGAGAGATGGTTATCTCTTTGTATTCAATAAAGCTATCCCTGGAAGATTGCTGATCTTCCTTTGGTAACCTACAGTTGTAGAAATTTGTATAAAAATGGCTGAAATTGTTTCCTTCCCTGCAACCATGCCCATTTGCAAGGTGACTTTGTGACTCTTTCCATCAGGAGGAGGAGTTTATTTCCCTGTCCCTTGAATGTGAACATTCCATTAAATTCTTCAACTTTGATCAATAGAATGTGGCTGAAATTACACTGTGTCATTTCACAGCCTTGATGTTGAGAGGTCTTGAACAATCTTACACTCTTTTAGAACTCTGCTCAGCTATCTGGTGAATAGTTTGACAGCTTTCTGGATGATGACAGGCATATGACCCAATTGCCTGTTTTCTTCCCTGAAAGTCAGCCAAATGCGAAAAGTAAACCTACCTACCTGATTTATAGTTGACTGCTGAGGGCAGAAGAACTGTCTAGTTTGAATTCAGTCAAAATTGCTAATCCATAAAATCATAAACTGAATAAATAGTTGTTATTTTAAACCACTAAGTTTGGGGGTGGTTTAATATGCAGAATAAGCCATATGCTATATCTGTATGAAATATCAGTTTGTTTTTATCCCAGAATTTATTCATTCAGCCAGTCACTTATTTGACTACTATGAAAAAAGCATCTCTTATGTACTAGTCACATGTTTATGTACTGGGATTGAGCACTAAGCAAAATCGAAACAGTACCTTCATCATTCTGAGACTTGTGAACAGAGGCAGAAAATAAAGAACATAAAAAGTAAAATATTGGTATCTTAGATGGTTGTAGGTGCAATTATTGTATTAGGTGGTGAGGATATGTTTTTGTAAAATTAAAGAGGAAAAATAAACATAGAGTAAGAAGTGAGATCAGGAAAATGTTTCCTTCCTTTGAGAGAAATAGCAGCATGTTTAAATATTGGTTAGGAAGCTCTAGTAGAGAGACAAAAAATTGGTGACACAAAAAACATGACACTAATTTATCCTCGCTGTAGTAAGAATGCAAGAGGAGCCTGTTTTCCACGGAATACTAATAGGAGAAGTGCACTTCTGGCCTGGTCAAAATGGCCAACAGCTATTTCGTTTGTATTTCAACTGTGCTCATGTAGAAAGAGAGAATAAAGTTTTTAAAAAAGAGGTGGAAAAGAGTAGAAGAAAATCCCTCACACACTTGCTTTTCATACTACTTGGCAGTTGCAAAATATGTGCTCAGTCCATATGCTGCATTCAGAGCCTGTGTGCTCAGAGGGGCTCTAATGACATGGCAAATAATTATATGACTATGCAGCTGTCTGACTTCATCCGTACTCTCCCTTCAGCTAGCTTTCAGTCTTACTAATCTGTGATTATGATCAGCAAATACTTTGAGACAGAATGGGCTCGTTGGAGCTGCAGAGTAATACTATAATAGTAACAATATCACCTTACCCAATCTGCCCCAGCAGTGCCAGGGACACAAGATGAATCCATAAGCTTGGGAAATAAGATGTCAGCCTGCTAATTAGGAAGACAGGAACTGGTTTCTTACTTATCCACCGACTAACTCTGCCCTCAGCAAGTCACATTGTCTCCCGTGGCATTATCATCATTACAAAGAATAAGATGGTTTCTGCCTTCTTAGATATATTGACAATTTACACATATTCAGAAGCTCTAAAAATGTGAGAGAAAAATACTTTATACTTTAAGGTAATAAAGTCCGTGTTTTTTGTTTGTTTTGTTTTGTTTTGTAATAGCAGTTTGTTTTCATGTTAGGCAGATGACAAGTGGATAAAATTCCCCGTTTTCTGGAATGACTTCAAGCCTTTGAAACATAAAAGTCTCAGGGGCGGGGCCAAGATGGCCAACTAGAAACAGCAGCAATCAGAGGCTCCCATTGAAAAGAACCATAACAGCATGCAAATCCTGCACCGGCAACCAAGGTATCCAGGTTCTGTCATCAGAACTGACTAGGTGATTGGCGTGAACCACGGACAGGAAGGAAGAGCAGTGAGGTGTGATGGCCCACCTGAGAACCACATGTGGCAGAGGAGCCCCCATATCCCAGCCAAGAGAGATGGTGAGTGAGCGTGCTATCCAGCCTGGGATAATGTGCTTTTTTCAAGGAACTGTGTAACCCATGCATTGGAAGATTCTACTCGTGAGTCCATGCCACCAGGGCCTAGGGTCCCAACTGTGGAGCGATGAAGATTCTCAACAGCCACTAAGCTAGAATCTGCTTAAGTCTGCCGAGCTCCCAGGGGGAAGAGTGGCCAGCACCACAGCTGTGGCTGTCTGCTGTCTAAGTTGTTTGAGCTTCTTGGAAGAGAGATGACAGCCAACCCCGGGACTGACAGCCACCCAACACTCTAATCTCCCAGGGCACGGGCAGGGCAGCAGCCATCTCCATAGCTCCAGACTGCGCTTTTCCTCTGCTGGAGCAGGGGATGCTGGATGGCTTGGTCCCAAGGGGTATCCCCCACAGTCTAAAACACCTGCTGTGGCAGACTGCAGACAGAGTGCCTCTTCAGGTCCGACCTTGACCCATCTCTCCTCACCGGGTGGGGCCTCTTTGCAGGAACTCCAACAACTCCAGCCAGGGGATCAGGGACAGAACTCTGATCTCCATGGGCCTGAGCCCATAGGGGGAGAGGTGGCCGCAGTCGCCACAAACCAGCAGACTTAGCCTTTCCTCCAGCTAGTTCTGAGGAATCCAGGGAACCCAGACAAGTGGGTTTCCTGCAGTGAAGCACACCTCCAACAAAGGACAGTCAAAGTGCTTTGTTAAATGTGTCCTCTTCCCCGTGCCACCTAACTGCGTGAGACCCTCCAACAGAGGTTGCCAGACACCCTATACAGAAGCATACCTACTGGCATCATGTCTGTGCCCCTCGATGTCAGAGATCCCAGAAGAAGGAGCAGGCGCTCATCCTGACTGTTCTCCAGCCCCCTTGAATGACATCTCCAGGCACAGGAGTGAACCAGATGAATAGGGCCTGAAGTAAACCCCCAGAAAACCGCAGCAGCCCTACAGAAGAGGGACCTGACCATTGAAATAAATAAATAAATAAATAAATAAATAAATAAATAAATAACAGAAAACAACAAAATAGCACCAACAAAAAAGTCCCCATAAAAACCCAATCCAAGGGTCAGCTGCCTCAAAGATTGATACTGCACAAACTCATGAAGATGAGAAAGTATCAATGAAAAAAATGCTGAAAATCCAAAAGTCCAGAGTCCCTCTGATCCTGCAAATGATTGCAATGCCTCTCCAGCAAGGGTGCAGAGCTGGACAAAGGATGAGGTGGATGAATTGACAGAAGTGGGCTTCAGAAGGTAGGTGATAGCAAACTCTGCTGCGCTAAAGGAACGTGTTCTAACCCAGTGCAAAGAAGCTAAGAACCTTGATAAAATGTTACAGGAGCTGCTAACTAGAATAACCAGTTTAGAAAGAAACATAAATGACCTGATGAAGCTGAAAAACACAGCATGAGAACTTTGTGAAGCATACACAAGTATCGAGAGATGAATCGACCAAGTGGAAGAAAGGATATCAGAGCCTGAAGACCATTTTTCTGAAATAAGGCATGCAGAAAAGATTGGAGAAAAAAGAATAAAAAGGAATGAACAAAACCCCTGAGAAATATGGGACTCTGTAAAAAGACAAAACCTACAATTGATTGGACTACCTGAAAGAGATGGGGAGAATGGAAGCAAGTTGGAAAATACACTTCAGGATATTATCCAGGAGAACTTCCCCAACCTAGCAAGATGGGCCAACATTCAAATTCAGGAAATAAAGAGAAAACTACTAAGATACTCCACGAACAGAATAACCCCAAGACACATAATCATCAGATTCTCCAAGTCAAAATAAAGGATAAAAATGTTAAGGGCAGCCAGAGAGAAAGGCCAGTTCATCTACAAAGGAAGCCCATCAGACCACCAGCAGACCTCTGAGAAGAAACCCTACAAGCCAGAAGAGAGTGGAGGCCAATATTCCACATTCTTAAAGAAAATTATTTTCAAAGCAGAATTACATATCCAGCCAAACTAAGCTTCATAAGTGAAAGAGAAATATAATATTTTCCAGACAATCAAATGCTGAGGGGTTTTGTGATCACCAGGCCTGCCTTGCAAGAGCTCCTGAAGAAAGCACTAAATATACAAAGGAAAAAAATGGTACTGGCAACTGCAAAAACATACCAAAATATAAAGACCAATGACACCATGAAAAAACTGCATTAACTAGTGTGTAAAATAACCAGATAGCATCATGATGACAGGATCAAATTCACACATAACAATACTAACTTTAAACGCAAATGGGCTAAATGACACAATTAAAAGACACAGACTGGCAAATTGGATAAAGGGTCAAGAACCATCTGGATACTATATTTAGGAGACTCATCTCAAGTGCAAAGACACACATAGGCTCAAAATGAAAGGAAGGAGGAAAACTTACCAAGCAAGTAGAAAAAAAAAAGGAAAAACAAAAACCAAATGCCAGAGTTGCAATCCTAGTCTGTGACAAAACAGACTTTAAACCAACAAAAATCAAAAAAGACAAAGAAAGGCATTACATAATGGTAAAGAGATCAATTCAAAAAGAAGAGCTAACTATCTTAAATGTATATGCACCCAATACAGGAGCACACAGACTCATAAAACAGATACTTAGAGACCTACAAAGAGACTTAGTCTCCCACACAATAACAGTGGGATATTTTAACACCCCATGTCAATATTAGACAGATCAACAAGACAGAAAATTAACAAGGATATTCAGGATTTGAACTCAGCTGACCTGACAGATATCTAGAGAAGTTTCTAACCCAAATCAACAGATTATACATTATTCTTAGTGCTACATGGTGCTTATTCCAAAATTGACCAAATAATTGAAAGTAAAACACTTCTCAGCAAATGCAAAAGAACTGAACTCATAACAATCTCTCAGATCACAGTGCAATCAAATTAGAACTCAGGATTAAGAAACTCACTCAAAACTGTACAACTACATGGAAATTGAATAGCCTGCTCCTGAATCACTCCTGGGTAAATAATAAAATTAATACAACTATCAAGGAATTCTTTGAAACCAATGAGAACAAAGAGAAAATGTACCAGAATCTCTGGGACACAGCTAAAGTAGTGTAACAGTCTCAGGATACAAAATAAATGTCCAAAAATCACAAGCATTTATATATACCAACAATAGATAAGCAGAGAGCCAAATCATGAATGAATTCAAATTCACAGTTGCTTAAAGAGAAGAAAATAACTAGGAATATAGCTAACAAGGGATGTGAAAGACCTCTTCAAGGAGAACTATAAACCACTGCTCAAGGAAATAAGAGAGGACACAGACAAATGGAAAAACTTTTCATCCTAATGGATAGCAAAAATCAATATCATAGAAATGGCCATATTGCCCAAAGTAATTTATAGACTCAATGCTATTCCCATCAAACTACCATTGACATTCTGTATAGAATTATAAAAAAACTACTTTAAATTTCATATGGAACCCAAAAGGAGCCTGTATAGCAAAGTCAATCTGAGGCAGAAAGAACAAAGTTGGAGGCATCATGCTATCTGACTTCAAACTATACTACAATGCTACAGTAAGCAAAACAGCATGGTACTGGTACCTAAAAAGATATATAGACCAATGGAACAGAACAGAGACCTCAGAAATAACATCACACATCTACAACCAACTGATGTTTAACAAACTGGACAAAAACAAGCAATGGGGAAATAATTATCTATTTTAAAATGGTGCTGGGAAAACTGGTTAGCCATATGCAGAAAACTGAAGCTGGACCCCTTCTTTACACCTTATACAAAAATTAACTCCAGATGGATTAAAGACTTAAATGTAAAACCCAAAATCATAAAAACCCTAGAAGAAAATCTAGGCAAAACCATTCAGGACATAAGCATGGGCAAAGACTTCATGATGAAAATGCCAAAAGCAATTGCAACAAAAGCAAAAATTGACAAATAGTATATAATTAAACTAAAGAGCTTCAGCACAACAAAAGAAACTGTCATCAGAGTGAAAAGGCAACCTACAGAATGGGGGAAAAGTTTTGCAATATACCCATCTGACAAAGGTCTAATATCCAAAATCTACGAGGAACTTAAACAAATTTACAAGAAAAAAAAACCACACACACATGAAAAAAAGTGGGCAAAGGATATAAACAGACACTTCTCAAAAACAGACATGTATGTGGCCAATAAACATATGAAAACAAGCTCAGCATCACTGATCATTAGAGAAATGCAAATCAAAACCACAATAAGATATTATCTTACACCAGTTAGAATGCCAACTATTAAAAATTCAAGAAACAATAGATGCTGTCAAGGCTGTGGAGAAATAGGAACGCTTTTACACTGTTGGTGGGAATGTAAATTTGTTCAGCCATTGTGAAAGACAGTGTGGCAATTCCTCAAAAATCTAGAACCAGAAATACCATTTGACCCAGCAATGCTATTACTACGTATATACCCAAAGGCATATAAATCATTTTACTATAAAGGCACATGCACATGTATATTTACTGCAGCACTATTTACAATAGCAAAGACATGGAACCAATGCAAATGCCCATCAATGATAGACTGGATAAAAAAGATGTGGTACATATACATCATGGAATACTATGCAGCCATAAAAAGTAATGAGATCATGTCCTTTGCAGGGACAAGGATGAAGCTGGAAGCCACCATCTTCAGCAAACTAACACAGAAACAGAAAAGCAAACACTGCATGTTCTCATTCATAAGTGGGAGTTGAACAATGAGAGCACATAGACACAAGGAGAGGAATGACACACATCCGAACCAGTTGGGGGGTGAGGGATCAGAGAAGGGAGAACATTAGGATAAATAGCTAATGCATGTGGGGCTTAAAACCTAGAGGAGGGTTGATGGATGCAGCAAACCACCATGGCACATGTATACCTGTGTAACAAACCTAAATGTTCTGAACTTGTACCCTAGAACTTAAAGTAAATTAAATAATAATAAAAAAAATTGCTTCCTTAAAAAGATAATTGTAAGGTATGGAGGAAATACACAGAGGAGGAACTAGAAATGAGGAAAAAGGCTAGAAAGTATTGATAAGAATAGAGTATCAATGGATAAATGGAAAAGCAGAGTAACTTTTATATTTAAGTTCATTGATGTTCTATCAGGGATATAGTTATAGTTCTGAGATTGTTTATCAATAGAATCATATAGAAACATTTTATTTCCATTAAAAATATAATTACAAGTGTTTATAAGTTAAAAAAAAAGAAATATAAAACTCTCAAGTGTTACCTTCAATATTTTCTTTTGGTGGGTTGGTACTAAAGTATAACGTGGGAGGTGTTGGCCTAGAAAGTTTTTCCCTCCTGGTTCTGTCATCTCCACCAACTCTAAATACCACTAGAAACAAGAAGTTTTATTTGAATCTGATTGGTTTCTCCTCAGTTCAACAGAACACAGCCATGTCAACTCAAAGCAAAACCAACCACTTTCCAGGAGGCTCAGGTTGTTCAATTTACTTCTGAGCCCTGCTATAGCTTTATAGAGCCTTCCATCAATTGGAAGTTCCTCTATTTATACCTTTCCAAACAAAAAGGAAATATGCTGTGCATGTAGCATATTTATGTTTATTTCTTCATTCATTAATTAAATAATATTTCTGAGCAACTACTATGTTTAAAGCATGATGCCAAGGACAAAATAGTAAGACACACATTGCCTTATCTTCTTAGAGCATATTAAGCTAGCAAAGTGAAGACTCAAACTAGATTTATTAGTATTTTTTGCATGTGGAAGAAAGGAAAATAAACATTCAGAGGAGTGTATATACCCTCTCATTTCCATATGACTTTCAATACCTTTCTGTGAAGAAGGTACACTTCCTTGCCCTATTGACATCACTTTAGGCTATGTGATTTGCTGTGGCTGAAGAAATATGTGTAGTACGGACAGTTTGCCAAATTTTAAATAAAAGCTCTAAAAGCCAGCATGTGGTTTCATCAGTTCTCTTGCCTTTCCCTTCCGCCATGAGAGTAGTAGGTCCTGGTTGGGGCCGCTCCTTAGCCTGGATCCAGAAAGGAAGAAATCATGTGGAACAGAAGCAGAATTGCAGTCAACCTGCAGCCAACATGTAAGGCAAATGAGAAGTAAATGCTTGTCATCTCCATGAGTCTATAAAAGATATTTGTTTTCATTCATTTGTTTTCTAATTCAAGAATTTCTTTATGCTTCTGAAGTGAAATAACCTAATTTACAATAAAGAGAAAAAGACATTGAACTATGAGTGGTGAAGTTTGATGTGTGCCTCTTTATGATACAAATTGTCATAAGACAAAATTTATCATGTTTTGTAACCAACGAGAAATTTCAGAAGGGTGGTATAACCTGCAATGAGAATAAAGATATTAAGGGAGCAATATTAGCAATAGATTTTATGGGTGTCATAATAAAACTTTTTTCACAGTACTCCTTATTAGGTAAAATATAAGTTTGGCCTAGAATTTAAAACTATTTATTAATAATATTTTTCTGAATTTGCCCTTATTGTGGAATATTGTAGACATTATTCAATGTTAGAGCTGAAAGAAATACTAGAGATTACTTAGTTCCAGCCTTTCATCTGATGATTAAAGGAACTGGTGGAGGGTAGTAGAATAAGTTACTTAACTAAAATTCCACAGTCATTTATGACAAAGCTACGATTCTAGACCTACTGACTCCAAGTCTAATTTTCTTCTAACTACACATACTGCCTTCATCAGAGAGTGTCATAGTTGGGAGCATATGAAAATAAGAGTACTTATATGCCAGTATTGTACTAAACATTTTACATACACAATCCCATTGAATCTTTAAAATAACTCATTTTACCAAGGAGTGGAGAGATTAATGAGGTTAATTACCAAGCCCAATAACTGATAATTAGTCGATGTCTGAGTAGAGATAGAAAGCTTGGCAATCTAACTCTCGAATCAGTTTTCTAAACCACAGGGAAAGAAAAGAATATAATAATATTGAGATGAGGGAAAGACTGGGTACAGAATTGGCAATCAAAACAGTTATTATTATTATTATTATTATTATT
>NW_012108352.1:929475-946799 GCF_000951045.1 Mandrillus leucophaeus | reverse complement strand
GCCAGGATGGTCTCGATCTCCTGACCTCGTGATCCGCCCGTCTCGGCCTCCCAAAGTGCTGGGATTACAGGCTTGAGCCACCGCGCCCGGCCAGTTATTATTTTTTAAAATGAGTACTTGTATAAAAGCATCCACAGTCCTAAGTTCACCTGTAAAATATCACACATAATATATTAGACTCCTTTGAGGCCCTGGCACTCAGTGTACAAAAGGCAAGCCTATTTTAGACCCATGAGGTACTGAGCTGACAATGGCAAATTATGTGAAACTCTGAAAGGTAAATTTCTCTTAGAGCCCCCAGCTCCCTATCCCAGGAAGAGCTGCACTATAAGCATATTCTGAGTGTTGCCATCCTCTCAATACTTTTACTAAATGAAACAAACATCTAGCAAGGATTTATAGGAAAGCAGAATTACTAGGTCGCAGTAATTTTGTGGAAATTTTGTGAATATTTTCAGTATACTCTCCGCCCCTTAGGCTGTGATAGAAGGTGGAACCCAGCTGAAGGGCGTGCTGAAGGCTTAGTCTCAGTTGATATTATTATCACAGTTTCCACTTCTCAGGGCTCTTTTGCCCAGAGGACTCTGCCTAAACACTCTCATCATGGCTTGGCATGAAACTTCAATAAATATTTATTAATGAAAGGACTCTGTACCTTAGGCAGTTGGAAATGTTTTATTTCACTTGGCCTAAGTATCGTTAGTACAATTGTGCAGAGTAAGTGAAGAAGAAAATGTAGGTTGACAGTAAAACCCCTCAAGGATGTCTTTCTCCCATTATCCAGGAAAGGCCATGTGAGAAATTGACAATCTGAATGGCACAATTTTGTCACCCAGGTGCTTTTCCCACTTACTTGCCTTATTCTAAGGAGAGCTATATACAAGTTCCATGACAGTTACTGATTTTGCGTCAATATTACCCTTGTGTCTAAGAGATGTATACACAGGTTAGCACGGCCTGTACTATGTTACGAACGCCATGAAGTCATTTAGTGTCTAAAGCTTAGATCGTAAGCTTTAGAGTTTGCCAGACCTAGGTTTAATTCCCATCTCTAGCCCTTATTTACTTTATTACCATGAGGCAAATTATGTAACATACCTGAGCCTTTGTTCCTTTTGTGTACAATGGGGAAGAAGTAACACCTACATCTCAAGAAATTGTTCATTCATTCAACAAAAATTTGAGACTTTGCCCAGTACCAGATACACAGAAGAACAGAAAGATAAATAAATTGTATAGTGTATTAAGAAATGAAGAATGCTATAGAAAAATAAATTATAGAACTGCGTAAGAGATGGGTAGTGCCAGGGTGGGAGTTGGAAATACAGAGTTCTTCTTTAAAATAAGAAAGTCAAGGTGCGCCTTTGGTGAATATAGACAGAAGCTATGTTCTTTACTTTTAATGAAAAAAGTGAGGCCGGGCACAGAGGCTCATGCCTGTAATCCCAGCACTTTGGGAGGCCGAGGTGGGCGGATCACGAGGTCAGGAGATCGAGACCATCCTGGCTAACACGGTGAAACCCTGTCTCTACTAAACATACAAAAAATTAGCCGGGCGTGGTGGCGGGCGCCTGTGGTCCCAGCTACTCGGGAGGCTGAGGCAGGAGAATGGCCTGAACCTGGGAGGCGGAGCTAGCAGTGAGCCGAGATCGAGCCACTGCACTCCAGCCTGGGAGACAGAGCGAGACTGTCTCAAACAAAAAACAAAAACAAACAAACAAACAAACAAAAACAAAAAAAACCCAAAGAAACAAAAAGAAGTGAGCCAGTGTTTGATACTGAGCAAGGGAGTGACATGGTCAACTTTACCTTAAAAAATTAATTCTGGCTCTTATGTTGAGTATAGATTGTAAGAGGGAAGAGTAATAGGGAAATCAGTGAAGAGGCTATTGACATAACACAGGTAAGAGATGATAGTGGCTCATAACATTGGAACAGGTTGGTAGTAGTGGATACTATAGGTGGTCAGATGATAGATACTTTTATAGGCAGAAGAAGACACTGAGTGTTTTGATCTGAGCAACGGGAAGGATGAAATTTCCATCAAATGAGATAGGGAAAGTTATGGGTGGAACAGGTGTATGTGTGGAAAGAAACAACAAGAGTTCAGTTTGGAGGCATTGAGTCTGAGATCTCTACTGAACATCCAAAGGGAAAGTACAGTAGGCAGCCAGCTGAATGGATCTGGAGTTCAGATAAGAAAATCTTGCTGAAGATACAAATTTGGAATGTTAGGAGGATTAAATGAGACAGCATAAGTAAAGCACTAAAAGCAACATGTGATTCATAATAAAAGCGCAATATATATTAGATTAAAAGTGTGTCATTATAACATCAAAAATTATAATTCCCACTACTTGTCTAGCACAGTGACTGGTACTTATTAGGTGTCATATATGTACACGAAGTAACCAAAGAGTAATATTTCAAACTATGGTATATATGGGTGATTTTGGGGAGTGCAACACAAGAAGTAATCATAATGTATGTTTTTACTTAAATGCAAATTTATTAACAGGTCATTTACATTTTTAATTTTTATTTTATTTTCATCTTTATGGCTACGTAGTAGTTTATATATTTATGGGATACATGAGCTATTTTGGTATAGAGATGCAATGTATAATAATCACATTGTGGAAAATTGGGTATCCATCTCCTCCAGCATTTATCCTTTGTGCTACAGACAAATCAATTATAATATTTTAGTTATATTAAAATGTACAGTTTAATTATTATTGATGATAATCCTCCTGTTGTGCTATGAAATACTAGATTTTATTCATTTTAACTATTCTTTTGTACCCATTAACCATTTGCATCTTTTTCCCATGCCACCTCCATTTACTACCCTTCCCTTCCTCTGGTAATTATCCTTCTATTCTCTATCTTTATGAGTTCAATTGTCTTAATTTTAGATTCCATAAATAAGTGAGAATTTGTGACGTTTGTCTTTCTGTGCCTAGCTTACTTCACTTAACATAGTGAACTTTAGTTTCATCTACACTGTTGCAAATAACTCTTTGTCATTCCTTTTTAGGGCCGAATAGTACTCCATTGCATATATGTACCACATTTTCTTTATCTATTCATCCACTGATGGATATTTATGTTGCTTTCAAATCTTAGCTATTGTAAACACTGCTGCAACAAACATAGGAGGGTAGATATCTCTTTGATATACTGATTTCTTTTTTTTTTTTTTTCTTTTAGGTATAGACACAGCAATGGGGTTGCTGGATCATATGGTACCTCTATTTTTGCTTCCTTTTGAGAAATCTGTAAACTGTTCTCCATAGTAGTTGTACTAATGAACATTTCCACTGACATTTATGAGGGTTCCCTATTCTCCACATCCTTGTCAGCATTTGTTATTGCCTGACTTTTGCATAAAAGTCATTTTAACTGGGGTGAAGTAATATCTTATTGAAGTTTTGATTTGCATTTCTCTGATGATCAGTGATGGTAAAAACACTTCATTTGCCTCTTTGCCATTTGTGTGTTTTGTTTTGAGAAATGCCTATTCAAATCATTTGCCCATTTGAAAAAATGGATTATTAGACTTTTTACTATAGAATTGTTTGAGCTCATTATATATTCTGGTTATTAATCCCTTGTCAGTTAAGTAATTTGCAAATATTTTCTCCCATTTTATGGGTTGTCTCTTAGCTTTATTGATAGTTAGTTTTCTTCCCTGTGCAGAAGCTTTTTAACTTGATTTAATCAAATTTGTTCATTTTTGCTATGATTGCCCATGCTTGTGGGGTATTACTCATGTAATTTTCACCCAGGCCAATGTTCTGGAGGGTTTTCCCAGTGTTTTCCTGTAAGAGTTTTATAGTTTGAGGTCTTAGATTTAAGTCTTTAACTCTTTCTAATTTGACTTCTGTATAAGGCAAGTGACATGATTTACATTTGTGTTCCTGCCCAAATCACATGTCGATTTGTAATTGCCAGTGTTGGAGGAGGGACCTGGTGGGAGGTGATTGGACCATGGGGCAAACTGATTTCCCCCTTGCAGTTCTTGGGATAGTAAGTGAGTTCTCATGAAATTTGGTTGTTTATAAAGGTGTAGAGCACCTCTCCCTTCACTCTCTCTCCTCTGGCCATGAAAGACATGTGTGCTTCCCTTTGCCTTCCGCCATAATTTTAAGTTTCCTCAGGCCTCCCCAGCTATGCTTTCTGTACAGCTTGTGGAACTGTGAGTCAATTAAACCTCTTTTCTCTATAAATTGCCCAGACTCAAGTAGTTCTTTATAGAAGTCTGAGAACGGACTAATACAGTGAGAGACGGGGATCAAGTTTCATTCCTCTGCATTTGGATGTTTAGTTTTACCAACATCATTTATTGAAGAGACTGTCTTTTCCCCAACATATTTTCTTGACACCTTTTTCAAAAATGAGTTCACTGTACGGATGTGGATTTGTTTCTGGGTTATCTATTTTGTTTCATTTGTCTATAAGTTTGTTTTTAGGCCAGTACCATTGTGTTTTGGTTACTACAGCTCTGTAGTATAATTTGTTTTTCTGTTGTTTGTTTTTTGTTTGTTTGTTTGTTTTTGAGATGGAGTCTTGCTCTCACCCAGGCTGGAGTGCAGTGGCGTGATCTCGGCTCACTGCAAGCTCCACCTCCTGGGTTCACGCCATTCTCCTGCCTCAGCCTCTCGAGTAGCTGGGACCACAGGCGCCGGCACCACGCCCGGCTGATTTTTTGTATTTTTAGTAGAGATGGGGTTTCACCGTGTTAGCCTGGATGGTCTTGATCTCCTGACCTCGTGATCCGCCCACCTCGGCCTCCCAAAGTGCTGGGATTACAGGTGTGAGCCACCGTGCCCGGCCCATGTAGCATAATTTGAAAGTCAGGTAATGTGTGTGATTCCTCCAGTTTTTCTCTTTCTGCTCAGGATACCATTGGCTATTCTCAGTCTTTGTGATTCCACATAAATTTTAGGATGGTTATTCTTATTTCTGTGAAGAATGTCATTGGTTTTATTATAGTAATTGCATTGAATCTGTAGATTGCTTTGTGCAGTATGAATGCTTTAACAATATTGATTTGTCCAATCCATAAATATGGAATGTCTTTGCATTTTTTTGTATTCACTTTATTTTCTTTCATCAGTGTTTTATAATTTTTATTGTAGAAATATTTCAATTTTTTGGTTAATTACTAGGCATTTAATTTTATTTGTGGCTATTTTATTTATTTATTTATTTATTTATTTATTTATTTATTTATTTTTTGAGAGAGATGGAGTTTCACTCTTGTTGCCCAGGCTGGAGTGCAATGGCACCATGTCGGCTCACCGCAACCTCCACCTCCTGAGTACAAGTGATTCTCCTGCCTCAGTCTCCTGAGTAGCTGAGATTACAGGCATGCGCCACCATGCCCGGCTAATTTTATATTTTTAGTAGACACGGGGTTTCTCCACGTTGGTCAGGCTGGTCTCAAACTCCCCACCTCCGGTGATTCACCCACCTCGGTCTCCCAACGTGCTGGGATTACAGGCGTGAACCAGCGTGCCCGGCCATTTGTGGCTATTTTAAATGGAATTTTTTAAAATTTCTTTTTCAGATTGTTCATTGTTTACGTATAAAAATGCTAATGATTTTTGTATGTTGATTTTGTATCCTGCAACTTTCCTGAGTTTGTTTATCAGTTATTACAGTTTTTATGTAGTCTTTATTTTTTTCAAAAAACAAAGATCATAACATCTGCAAACAAAAATAATTTGACTTATTATTTTCTCATTTCCATGCCTTTTGTTTATTTTTCTTGTCTGACTGTTGTAGCTAAGACTTCCACTACTACGTTGAAAAACAGCTTTGAAGGTAGGCATCCTTGTCACATTCCAGATCTTAGGCGAGAGTCTTTTAGTTTTTCCAGATTGAGTATGATACCTAACTGTGGATTTGTGGTATATGGCTTTTGTTGTATTAAGGTCTGTTCCTTCCATATGTAGTTTTTTGAGAGTTTTTATCTAATGTTCAATTTTATTAAACATTTTCTCAGCATCAGTTGAAATGATCATATGATTTTTATTCTTCATTCTGTTGATATGATGTATCATATTGATTGATTTGTGTATGTTGACCTTCCTTGCATCCAAGGGATAAATCCTGCTTGGTAATGATGAACAATCTTTCTAATACATTGTATTAGTTAGGGTTCTCTAGAGGGACAGAACTAATAGAATATATGTATATATGAAAGTGATTTTATTAAGGATATTGATTTGCATGATCAAAAGGTGAAGTCCCATGATAGGCTGTCTGCAATTTGAGAAACAAGGAAACCAGTAGTGGCTCAGTTGGGTCCCAAAACCTCAAAAGTAGGAAAGCTGACGGTGCAGTCTTCGGCGTGTGGCCAAAGGCCTGAGAGCTCCTGAAAAATACCTGATGTAACTCCAAGAATCCAAAAGCAGAAGAAAGTAGAGTCTGATGTTCCAGGGCAGGAAGCATCCAGCACCAGGATGGGAGAAAGATGAAGGTCAGACTCAGAATCTGCTCATTCCACTTTCTTCTGCCTACTTTATTCCAGCTGCCCTTGCTGCTGATTAGATGGTGCCCACCCAGGTTGAGGGTGGTCTGCGTCTCCCAGTCCACTGACTCAAATGTTAATCTCCTTTGGCAACACCCTCACAGACACACCCATTAACAATACTTCGCATTCTTCAATCCAATCCAGTTGACACTTAATAGTAGTCATCGCATGTATTATTAAGTTCAGTTTGCTAATATTTTCTTGAGGATTTTTGCTTCAATTTTCATCAGATATATTGGCCTATAGTGTTCTTTTCTGACTTGTCTTTGTCTGGTTTGGGATTTGGGTAATACTGGCCTCATAGAATAAGTTTGGAAATATTTCATCTATTTTTTGGAACAGTTTGAGTAATATTAGTACTAGTTTCTCAAATATGTGACAGAACTCAGCTGTGAAGTCATCAGGCCCTGGGCTTTTCTTTACTAAGAGACTTAATTACAGTGTCAACATTATTCCTTGTTATTGGTCTATTCGGGTTTTGGATTTCTTCCTAGTTCAACCTTGGTAGGTTGTATGTCTCTAAGAATTCATGAATTTCTTCTAGATTTTCCAATTTATTGGCATATAGTTGCTCATAGTAGCCACTAATGACCCTTTGAATTTCTGCAATATCAGTTGTAATGTCTTCTTTTTTATCTATTATTTTATTTATTTGAAATTTCTCCCCCGCCTATATTTTTTAGTCTGGCTAAAGGTTTGTCAATTTTGTTTATCTTCAAAGAACCAACTTTCTGTTTCCTTCACCTTTTTTATTGCTTTCTCCATTTTAAATTTATTTATTTTTGCTCTGATCTTTATTTTTTTTCTTCTTCTTCTAAATTTGGGTTCAGATTGCTCTAAATTTTCTAGTTCCTTAACATGCATAATTAGGTTATTTATCTGAAGTTTTTTCTCTCTTATTTGACGTAAGCACTTATAACGATAAAATTTCCTTTTAGTACTGCTTTGACTGTATCCCATAGGTTTTGGTGTGTTGTGTTTTTATTATCACTTGTTTCAAGAAATTTTTCAATTTTCTTCTTAATTTCATGATTGACTCACTGGTCATTTAGGAGCATATTGCTTAATTTCCACATGCTCACATAGTTTTAAAAATTCCTCTTATTTATTTGTAGTTTTATTCCATTGTGGAGAGAAAATATGCTCAATAATAGTCCAAATGCTTTGAATGTTTTACAACTTGTTTTGGTATCTAACATATGGTCTATTCTTGAGAATGATCCATGTGCTAAAGAGAAAAATGTATATTCAGCAGCTGTTAAATGAAATGTCTTGTAAATATATACTAGGTCCATTTGTTCTTTAGTGCAGATTAAGTCTGATGTTTCTTTGTTGATTGTTTGTCTGGAAGATCTGTCCAGCGCTAAAAGTGTGATTTTAAAGTCTCTAGCTGTTATTTTATTGAGGTCCATCTTTCTCTTTAGGTCTAACATTTGCTTTATATATCTGAGTCTTCCAGTGTTTGGTGTATATACATTAAAACTGTTTTATCCTCTTGCTGAATTGACATATTTATCATTATGTAATGACTTCTTTTGGTCTCTTATTACAATTTTTGTCTTGAAGTCTATTTTGTGTGATGTAAGTAGCTACTCCTATTTTCTGGTTCACATTGGCGTGAAATATTCTTTGCATCCCTTTCTTTTCAGTCTATGTGTGTCTGTATGCAAACTGTTTTTCTTGTAGGCAACAGATAATTAGGTTTTGTTCTTTCATTCATTCAACCTATGTCTTCTTATTGAAAAGTGTGATTTATAGTCAATGTTATAATTGATAAGTAGGGACTTACTCGTATCACGTTGTTATTTGTTTTCTCACTGTTTTATTATCTGTCTTTCTTCTTTTCTTCCTTCTTGTTTTCTTTGTAGTGAAGACGATTTTTTCTGGTGGTATGCTTTAATTACTTTGTTTTTTAGTTTTTTATGCATTTTTTATTGTGTGTTTTTCAATTTGAGGTTACCATGAGGCGAACAAATACTTTCATATAACCCATTATTTAAAACTGATGATTACACTTACTGCAGAAACAAATATACAAAAAAAAAACCCCTAAATTAAAATTCTCCAATTTATTTTTTGCCACTATTTAACTTTTTGTTGTTTCTTGTTATAACCTATTCTATTGTCTATTATTTAAAAAGTTGTTGTAGTTATTATTTTTGATTGGCTCATCATTTCATCTTTCTACTAAGAGATGTTTACACACCACAATTACAGTGTTATACTATAATGTGTGTTTCTCTCTGTGCTTATTATTACCAGTGACTTTTGTACCTTCAGATAATTTCTTATAATTCATTCTCATCCTTTTATTACAGATTTAAGATTTCCTTTTAGTATTTCTCATAGGTCAGGGCTGGAGTTGGTGAGATCTCTCAGCTTTTATTTTCCTGGAACTGCCTTTATTTCTCTTTCATGCTTAAAAGATATTTTTACTGGATAAACTAGTCTAGGGTAAAGAGTTTTTTTTGTTGTTGTTCTTATTATTTTGTGTATTTTTTTAAGTTCAGGGGTACATGTACAGGTTTGTTACATAGGTAAACTTGTGTCATGGGAGTTCATTGTGCAGATTATTTTATCACCCAGGTATCAAGCCTAGTACCCACTGATTATTTTTTCTGATCCTCTCCCTCCTCCCACTCTCCACCATCCAATAGGCCCTCATGTGTATTGTTCCTCTTTATGTGTCCATGTGTTCTCACCATTTGGCTCCCACTTATAAATGAGACCATGTGGTATTTGGGTTTTTGTTCCTGTGTTAGTTGCTAAGGAAAATGGCCTCCAGTTCCATCCATATCCCTGCAAAAAACATGATCTTGCTCTTTTCTTATGGCTATGTGGTATTCCATGGTGTATATGCACCACATATCCTTTATTTAGTCTATCATCGATGGGCATTTAGGTTGTTTCCATGTCTTTGCTATTGTGAATAGCGCTGCAATGAACATGTGTGTGCACATGTCTCTATGATAGAACGATGTATATTTCTCTGGGTACATACCCAGTCATATAAATACTTGGTTGAATGGTATTTCTACTTTCAGGTCTTTAAGGAATTGCCATGCTGTCTTCCACAATGGTAAAATTTTACACTACCACCAGCAGTGTATAAGCATTCCTTTTTCTCCACAACCTCGCCAGTATCTGTTATTTTTTGACTTAATAATAGTCATTCTGACTGGCATGAGATAGTGTCTCATTGTGGTTTTGATTTGTATTTCTCTAATGATCAGTGCTGTTGAGCTTTTTTCATATACTTGTTGACTGCATGTATGTCTTCTTTTGAAGTGCCTGTTCATATCCTTTACCCACTTTTTTTTTGTTTGTTTTTGGTTTTGTTTTGTTTTTGTAAATTGGTTAAGTTCATTATGGATGCTGGACACTAGACCTTTGTTGAATGCATGCATTGCAAAAGTTTCTCTCATTTTGTAGTTTGTCTGTTTACTCTGTTAGGAGTTTCTTTTACTGTGCAGAAGATTTTTAGCTTAATTAAATCACATATATCAATTTTTGCTTTTGTTGCAATTGTTTTTAGCATCTTTATTATAAAACCTATTCTTGTGTCTATATCTTGAATTGTATTGCCTAGGTAGTCTTCCAGGGTTTTTATAGTTTGGGGTTTTACACTTAAGTCTTTAATCAATCTTGAGTTAATTTTTGTATATAGTGTAAGGAAGAGGGCTAATTTTAATCTTCTGCATATGGCTATCCAGTTTTCTCAGCACCCTACTGAAAAGGAAATCCTTTCCCCATTGCTTATTTTCATTAAGTTTGTCAAAGATCAGATAGTGATTGGTGTACAGCCTTATTTCTGGATTCTCTATTATGTTCCATTGGTCTATGTGTTTGTTTTTGTAACACTACCAATTCGATTTTGGTTACTGTAGTTCCGTAGTACAGTTTGAAGTTGGGTAGTGTGATTCTTCCAGATGTGTTCTTTTTAATTAGGATTACTTTGGCTATTCTGGCTCTTTTTTTATTCCACATGAATTTTAAAATTATCTTTTTCTAGTACTGTGAAGAAAGTCAATTGTGGTTTAACAGGCATAGCATCGGATCTATAAATTGCTTTGGACATTTTAATGATATTGATTCTTCCTATTCATGAGCATGAAACGTTTTCTATTTGTTTATGTCTTCTCTGATATCTTTGAGCAGTGGTGTGTAGTTCTTGTAGCAATCTTTCACCTCCCCAGTTGATTTTTGTATCAACTTTGATTTTGTATCCTGAGACTTTGCTGGTGTTGTTGATCAGCTTAAGAGGCTTTTGGGCTGACAGTATGGGGTTTTCCAGGTATAGGATTATATCATCTTCACACAGGGATACTTTGAATTTCTCTCTTCCTATTTGGATGTACTTTAGTTCGTTCTCTTCCCTGATTGCATTGGCCAGAACTTCTAGTACTATGTTGAATAAAAGTGGTGAGAGAAGACATGCTTGTCTTGCACTGGTTTTCAATGGGAATGCTTTTAGCCTTTGCCCATTCAGTATGATGTTTACTGTAGGTTTGTCATTGATGGGTCTTATTATTTTTAGGTATGTTTCTTCAACACCTAGTTTTTCACATAAATGCATGTTGAATTTTCTTGAAAATCTTTTCTGCATCTATTGAGATAATCATGCTTTTATTTGTCCTGAGTTTGTTTTATGTGATGAATCGCATTTATTGATTTGCATATGGTGAAATTACCTTGCATCCCAGGAATAAAGCCTACTTTATCTTGGTGGATACATTTTCTGCTGTGCTTCTGGATTTGGTTTACCAGTATTTTGTTGAGAATTTTGGCATCGATGTTCATCATAAGTATGAAGCTAAAGTTTCCTGTTTGTTTTTCATTGTTTTTTTGTTTGTTTTTTTGGTTGTTGTTGTTGCTGTTGTTTTTTATCTCTTCCAGGTTTTGGTACCAGGATGACACTGGCCTCGTAGAATGAGTTAGGAAAGAGTCTCTCCTTCTCAATTTTTCGAATAGTTTCAGCAGAAATGGTACCAGCTGTTCTTGGTACCTCTGATAGACTTCAACTGTGAATCTGTCTGGTCCTTGGCTTTTTTTTGTTTGGTAGGCCATTTATTACTGCCTCAATTTTAGAGTTTGTTACTGGTCTGTTTAAGGATTCAATTTCTTTCTGATTCAGTCTTAGGAGGGTTTGTGTGTCCAGAAATTTACCCATTTCTCCTAGATTTTCTAGTTTAGGTGCATAGAGTTGTTCATAATATTCTCTGATGGTTGTTTGTATTTCTATAAAGTCAGTGGTAATATTCCTCTTGTTGATTCTGATTGTATTTATTTGAATCTACTATTTTTTTTCATTAGTCTAACTAGTGATTTATCTATTGTATTAATTTTTCTCAAAAACTAGCTCCTGGATTCACTGATCTTTTAAAGGACTTTTAGTGTCTATTTCCTTCAGTTAAGCTTTTATTTTGGCTATTTATTGTCTTTTGCTAGCTTTGGAATTTGTTTGGTCTTAGTTCTTTAGTTATTTTTGTTGTGATGTTAGTTTGTTAATTTGAAATCTTTCAAATTTTTTGATGTGAGGATTTAGTGCTATAAATTTCTCTGTTAACACTTCTTTAGCAGTGTCCCAAAGATTCTGCTATGTTTTATCTTTGTCCTCATTAGTTTCAAAGAATTTCTTGATTTCTTTTTAAATTTCATTATTTTTCCAAAAGTCACTCAGGAGCATGTTATTTAATTTCCATGTATTTCCATGGTTTTGAGTGAATTTCTTAGTCTTTATTTATTTTATTTTATTTTATTTTATTTTATTTTATTTTATTTTATTTTGAGACAGAGTCTTGCCCTGTCGCGCAGGCTGGAGTGCAGTGGCTCGATCTCCGCTCACTACAAGCTCCGCGTCTCCCCTGCCCTCCCCCCGCCTCCGCCCGGGTCCATGCCATTCTCCTGCCTCTAATTTTGTTACCCTCTGGTCTGTGAAACTGTTGGATATGATTTCAGTTCCACTGCATTTGTAGAGGAGTGTTTTACTTCTGATTATGTCGTTGATTTTAGAGTAAGTGCCATGTAGCAATGAGAAGAATGTATATCTTGTTGTTTTTGAATGGAGAGTTCTATAGATATCAGGTTCATTTGAGTTAGTGCTGAGTTCAGATCCTGATTATTTTTGTTAATTTTCTGTCTCAGTAATTCATCTAATACAGTCAGTGGCATGTTAAAATCCCCTACTATTATTATGTGGGAGCTTAAGTCTCTTTGAAGGTGTCTAACTTACTTTATGAATCTGGTTTCTCCTGTGTTGGGTGCATATACATTTAGGATTGTTAGATCGTCTTGTTGAATTGAACGCTTTACCATTATTCAATATTCTTTTTGTCTTTTTAGATCTTTCTTGGTTTAAAGTCTATTTTTTCAGAAAGTAGAATCGCAACTCCTGCTTTTTTCCGTTTTTCATTTGCTTTGTAGGTATTTCTTCGTCCTTTTATTTGAGCCTGTGTGTGTCATTGCATGTGAGATGAGTCTCTTAAAGATAGCACAGCAATTGTTCTTGGTTCTTTATCCATCTTGGCATCTGGTGTCTTTTAATTGAGGTATTTAGCCCATTTACATTCAAAGTTATTGATATGTGTGAATTTTATTCTGTCATCATGGTGTTAGTTATTTTGCAAACTTTATGTGGTTGCTTTATATTGTTAATAATCTGTGCACTTCAGTGTGTTTTTGTAGTGGTTGGTAATGGTTATTTTTTCCCATATTTATTGCTTCCTTCAGAAGCCCTTATAAGTCAGGTCTGGCGGTAACAAATTTACTCGGCATTTGTTTGTCTGAAAAGAATAATTTTTATCTTTTACTTATGAAGCTTGGTTTGACCAGATATAAAATTCTGGGTTGGATTTTTTTGTTGTTGTTTAAGAATGTTTAATATTGGCCCCCAATCTATTCTGGTTTGTAGAGTTTCTGCTGAGAAGTCTGCTGTTAGACTGGTGGGCTTTCCTTTTGTAGTGGCCTCGCCTTTCTCTCTCCTGCTTTTAGCAGCTTTTTCTTTCATTTCGGCCTTGGAGTACCTGATAATTATGTCTCTTGAAGATGATCTCGTGGAGTATCTTACTGGGGTTCTCTGCAATTTCTGAATTTTAATGTTGGCCTCTATAGCTAGCTTGGGGAAGTTCTCAAGGATGATATCCTGAAATATGTTTTCAAAGTTGGTTTCATTCTCCCTTCTTTCCAAGTTGGTTTCATATTATGACTTTGAATAATCTTTCTACCTCTATCTCTTTCTCTACCTTCTCTTTAAGGCCAATAACCCTTACCTTTGCATTTTGAGGCTATTTTGTACACCTTGGAAGCATGTTTCCATGCTTTTTTTCCGTTTTTAAAATTTTCTGACTGTATATTTTCAAATACCCTGTCTTCAAACTCACTAATTGTTTTTTCTGCTTTATTAATTCTGCTACTAAGAGGTTCTGATGCATTTTTCAGTATGACAGCTGTAGTTTTTAAGTTAAAAAAATCTTCTTGGTTTTTAGAAGTTATTTTAGTCTCTTAGTTAAAGTTATCTGATAGAATTAGGAATTCCTTCTCTATGTTCTATTCGTTTTGTTTGAATTTCCTCAACATAGTTTTCTTTTGTTTTCTGTCTGAAGGGTCACACATCTCTCTGCAGGACTAATCCTTTGTGCCTTATGCAGTTCATTTGGTGAGGCCATGTTTTCCTGGATGATGTTGATGCCTGTAGGTGTTCATCAATGTACAAGAATTGAAGAGTTAGGTATTTATTGTAGTCTTTATAGTCTTTATAATCTGGGCTTCTTTATGCCAGTCATTTTTGGGAAGGCTTCCCAAGCATTTGAAGGGACTTGAGCCCCAAGCGCAACAATACTGTGGTTTCTGCATACGTGTAGAGGAGCTACCTTGATGACTTTGTTTAAGATGCAGAAGAACTATCTGCATTACCAGGCAGAGACTCTTGTCCTTTATCATGACTTTCTCCCAAAAACGTGGAGTCTCTCACTTTGCTGACCTACCTGAAAATGGAGGTGTGGTGATGCGAGCATGCTTTTGGCCACCACCCTGGGATTTTGCTGAGTCACACCTGAAGCCATCACAACACTGGGCCTTGCCAAAGGATGTTTCCTTCAGGCTGGCAAGTTTCCTGAGGCCTTGGGCGTGTCCAGAGGTGCTGTCTTAGAGTCAAAATCCTTAACAATTTACCTCATATTGTATTCTACTTCATCTAAGCTGGCACACAAATCACAATACAAAGTCCTTCCCACTCTTTCCTCCAATTACCACAGACACGGGTGCCTCTCCCTGTGGCCACCACAACACTGGTCCTTGTAGGGGTCTACCAGGCCACCACAGATGTTCACTTAAAGCTCAAATGCTGTTTTGACACCTTATAGTGCATGCTGCCAGTCCTGGGACTCACCCTTCAGGGCAGTGGGTTCCCCTTTGGCCTAGAGCAGGTCAAGAAATGCCATCCTAGAGTCAAGTCCTAGAATTGGACACCCCGGGAGCATTCTTGCTGCTCTGCCCCACTGTGGTTGAGTTGTGGTTGGTTGTGCTTGTGGTTGATTTTTGTGGCTGATTTTTGTTTTTCGTGATGGTGCTTTATTTTGTGTGCAGATGGTTGCTAAAAGTTGGTGTTCCATCGGGGGGTGAACGATGAAATCTTCTCTTCCACTATTTTGCTCCAGCCCGTCTAGTTGATTACTTTTAATTTCACAAGTAATTTTAAAGAAATAAATAAGACTACTATAAGCTTACACACAAATTCCTGCTCTAGGTTTGTTAGTGTTTCTTACACAGAAGATTAAAACTTGATTTTATTGGTTTTGTTTTGATTTTAATTTTGCAAACAGACAGTACTTCTGTTTATAAGTTCAAAAACCAAATTATGTAAAAGTATGGCCACATAAAGAAGTCTTGCTTTCCCTGTCTTCCTATCCATTGTCCCCACATTATAGCTCAGGTGTTGGCAAAATATTTCTATAAAGGGCAAGAAGTAAATATACTAGACTTTCCGGTCATATGTTCTCTCTTGTGGTTATTCAGTTTTGCTGTTGTAGTGAAAAAGCAGCCATAGACAATACAAAATCAAATGGGTATGGCTGTGTTACAATAAAACTTTATAAAAACAGGCATTAGAGTCATGAATGTGGAAAAAATAAAAACGAAAACAAGCAATAGGCCTGCTGGCCATAGTTTTCTATCTTTGATGTTGGTAATAGATTTTATTAGTTTATGTCTTATTTCAGGCTGATGTAGTAAATTACTATAGACTGGGTGGCTTAAACAACAAATATTTATTTCTCATAGTTCTGGAGGCTGAAAGTTCAAGATCAGAGTGCCAGCATAATTGGGTTCTGATGAGGGCTCTCTTCCAGGTGGTGGGCAGCTGACTTTTCTTTCTACTATATCCTCCCATGAGGAAAAGAGAGCCAGATAGGTCTCTGGTTCTCTGGTCTCATATAAAGATACTAATCCCACTTATGAGGACTCTACCCTCATGATCTAATTATCCCCGCCAAAGGCCCCATTTGCAGTTACCCTCTAGGATTAGATCTCAACACACGATTTTTTGGAAGTCACGAACGTTCAGTACATAATGGTTTATTTATATGCAAATACAAGAATATGACTATACATTCTCATGCCACATTTCTTATTCAAAAGTTAAGATGTACCACTGCTCTATACCCTTAAACAGTATATATTATATTGTATATTTTGGATACCTTTCTATACAATACATAGAGAGCATTCTCTTTTTTTTTTTTTCAGTCTGTATTCTATTCCATTGTATGAATACAAAACAGTTGATTTAACCAATCTTCTGTTGATAGATTTTTAAAGTTTTCTAACACTTTACAATTAAAAACAACACCTGGTGAAAACCTTGGAAATACATTATTCATATGTGTGTGGGTGTATCTGACGGACAGAATTCTGAACTTGAGATTGCTGAATCAAGGGGTAAACACATTTGCAATTTTGGAAGCTATTGCTAGATTAACTTTTGTAGAGTTTTACCATTTTCACTTTCAGTACAATATATGAAAGTACCTGTTTCTAATTTATAAAATATATCCAAGAATCAATGTGTCATCTTTGTGCAGAGGCCATGGTAATGTTCTCTAAATTATTCCAATTATAGTATATATGCTGCTGAAGTGAGCACCATGAAGTAATTTTTAATTTAATAATGGATGAATGCTTTTGAGTGGCATGCAGTCAAAGACAGCACATACTGTAAGACTCCTTCTTTCCGTTAAACCTGGAGCAGACACAGAGAAATGGTTTTGCTGGAGAGCTGTAGCCTTTTTTTTTTTTCCCCAGAGTGTTAATTGAAGGGAAGCCACTTCACCTTAAGCTCCAGTAACACATGTATCTGTGCACTATCTAATAGGAACAGAAGTGGTCAGAGAGTTGGAAAAATTTCATGAAGGTCTAACATTTGAGCAATTGCGCACAAAGATAGAGTTCTCTGCTGATTGTATATCAGCCTTAACGTAAGAAAGTGGCTTGTCCACTATGAACCAACATGGACTGTGGTAAAATTCAGCAAAGGACAAGCAATGATGCAATTGATAAAAGAGAAATTTGGGAAGCTATTTGATAAAAGACAAAAATTTGATGGAATAATACTAATAATAAAGACAATGTTTATTTATTTTTTTTTATTATATTTTAAGTTCTAGGGTACATGTGCACAACATGCAGATTTGTTACATATGTATACATGTGCCATGTTGGTGTGCTGCACCCATCAACTCGTCGTTTACATCAGGTATAACTCCCAATGCCACCCCTCCCCCCTCCC
>NW_012108352.1:901025-924680 GCF_000951045.1 Mandrillus leucophaeus | reverse complement strand
CAGGGATTCAACTTCTTCCTGGTTTAGTCTTGAGAGAGTGTATGTGTCCAGGAATTTATCCATTTCTTCTAGGTTTTCTAGTTTATTTGCATAGAGGTGTTTATAGTATTTTCTGATGGTAGTTTGTAAGTTTGTTTTTCTGTGGGGTCAGTGGTGATATCCCCTGAATCATTTTTATTGTGTCTATTTGTTTCTTCTCTCTTTTTTTCTTCATTAGTCTTATTAGCAGTCTATCAATTTTGTTGATCTTTTCAAAAAACCAGTTCCTGGATTCATTGACTTTTTGAAGGGTTTTTTTGTGTCTCTATCTCCTTCAGTTATGCTCTTAGTTACTTCTTGCTATCTGCTAGCTTTTGAATGTGTTTGCTCTTGATTCTCTTGTTCTTTTAAGTGTGATGTTAGGGTATCAATTTTAGATCTTTCCTGTTTTCTCTTGTGGGCATTTAGTGCTATAAATTTCCCTCTATACACTGCTTTAAGTGTGTCCCAGAGATTCTGGTATGCTGTATCTTTGTTTTCATTGGTTTCAAAGAACATCTTTACTTCTGCCTTCATTTCATTGTGTACCCAGTAGTCATTCAGGAGCAGGTTGTGCAGTTTCCATGTAGTTGAGTGGTTTTGATTGAGTTTCTTAATCCTGAGTTCTAGTTTGATTGCACTGTGGTCTGAGAGAAAGTTTGTTATAATTTCTGTTCTTTTACATTTGCTGAAGAGTGCTTTACTTCTAACCATGTGGTCAATTTTGGAATAAGTGCAATGTCATGCTGAGAAGAATGTATATTCCATTGATTTGTGGTGGAGAGTTCTGTAGATGTCTATTAGGTCTGCTCGGTGCAGAGTTGAGTTCAATTCCTGGATATCCTTGTTAACTTTCTGTCTCATTGATCTGTCTAATGTTGACAGTGGGATGTTAAAGTATCCCATTATTATTGTGTGGGAGTCTAAGTCTCTTTGTAAGTCTCTAAGGACTTGCTTTATGAATCTGGGTGCTCCTGTATTGGGTGCATATATATTTAGGATAGTTAGCTCTTCTTGTTGTATTGATCCCTTTACCATTATGTAATGGCCTTCTTTGTCTCTTTTGATCTTTGTTGGTTTAAAGTCTGTTTTATCAGAGACTAGGATTGCAACCCCTGCTTTTTTTTTGTTTTCCATTTGCTTGGTAGATCTTCCTCCATCCCTTTATTTTGAGCCTATGTGTGTCTCTGCATGTGAAGTGGGTCTCCTGAATACAGCAAACTGATGGGTCTTGACTCTTTATCCAATTTGCCAGTCTGTGTCTTTTAATTGGAGCATTTAGCCCATTTACATTTAAGATTAATATTGTTATGTGTGAACTTGATCCTGTCATTATGATGTCAGCTGGTTATTTTGCTCATTAGTTGATGCAGTTTCTTCCTAGCGTCGATGGTCTTTACATTTTGGCATGTTTTTGCAGTGGCTGGTAATGGTTGTTCCTTTCCATGTTTAGTGCTTCCTTCAGGAGCTCTTGTAGGGCAGGCTTGGTGGTGACAAAATCTCTCAGCTTTTGCTTGTCTATAAAGGACTTTATTTCTCCTTCACTTATGAAACTTAGTTTGGCTGGATATGAAATTCTGGGTTGAAAATTCTTTTCTTTAAGAATGTTGAATATTGGCCCCCACTCTCTTCTGACTTGTAGAGTTTCTCAGTTGGAAATGCAGAAATCACCCATCTTCTGTGTCACTCACGCTGGGAGCTGGAGGCTGGAGCTGTTCCTATTCAGCCATCTTGGCATCACCTGGCTTTTGATTTCTACCACAGATAACTTTCCACATAAAATTAATGTATTTTAACTAAGGTTATAACTTAACCATGGACACATAAGGTGTTTCAAAGCAATGGTAAGCAGTTTCTCTCTCTTTTTTTTTTCCTTTTTCTTTTTTTTACAAGATATAGAATCTCCCCAAGGTAGTTTAGAGAAAGGAAAATCCAAGGCAACAAATCAGAAGCTATCCATGGGGGAAAACAAATCCTTCATAAATGACAAAGTTACACAAATAACAAACCAGAAAGGAATTATTCCACAAGCCAAGAATTAAATGTGGGCTACCATTGTGAAAAGACAAAACCTTAGCAACTGACCTGCATACCATTTAGCAATTTCTCCTGCTTTTCCCAGAAAAAGTCTAGAGCAACCAATTCCAAGCTTGCAAAAGCTCTTTACTGCTCAAAATAATTTTTAGGGCTAACGCTGATATGAACCCCAACTTTTCTGTCCTCTGGGTGGTAGAAACCAATAAAAAGTATTCTCACATGGTCACAAGGTTAAGCTTTTAAGGACACAAACCAAGACAGATGAATTTAATCCTGTATTGGTTTCAGGGACCCATAGCAAAGGTTGTAACTGGACTGGCTGGACTGGCTTGAGAAACAGGCTTATAGGAGTCCTAAACCTAAGTTCTATCCTGTGATACACGTCTCTCCATTACAAAACAACACAGAAATACAAATTCTTAGCACAAAGTACGCCATATTTGCTACAGCCTAAGATTAGTATCATATATCCTTTTTTTTCTTCTAATTAAACCCTTGCAGGGAAGACAAATAGTGATGTTTTCCATTTACACAGATGCATGCACACACGTGCACACACACACACACAGATTGAGAGAAAGAGAGAAACCAGAAACTTGGCTTGTAAGAATTTTGTACCCTTCTGGCTGACATACCAGTTTTCTGGGTTCTCTTTCTCTTCAGCTTCCAGAAGAATCAAGCAGATTTTGATGACCCTGTTCACTCTGCCAAAGCTGTGGGGTTCAAACCACTTTACAAAAGAAAATTAACCTTTTCTGTTTTATGGAACCATAGGCAAAAGATTCTCAATTTTGCAAGATGTTGCCTAATGGACTGCATAAGGAACAGAATTAACATTTTCCATCCCAGAAAAATACACATAACAAAACAGACACTAGTCACCTCAATCAGCACCCAATATCAACCTAGCAAGGCAAACAGTTTCTCCTGTTAGTTCTTGTTGTATTTGATCCACTCCAGGTTTGGAGGAAAGACCTTCCGATGGTAATTCACATTGGGGTCTCTAGGCAAGGCGAAGAGAAGATAATCACCCTGAGATAGGCCTGTTGAGTTTTCTTTAGGACTCACTGAATGTGACCAGACAAATAAAGAGGGTTCTCTGAATTAGGCCTGCTTGACTTCTATCAGCAGTTCTTTCTGAGATCCCCTCCACATTTGCAAACTCACACAAAGATAAGACGGACAGAAGGCCTTCCAAATTAGATTCCTAACCAAGAACTTCAAGAATATCCCTTCCAAACTATTCTATTCTCTATCTCAGAAATCTGCCCAAAATCTTCCTGATTGAAAAATCTCCTGCACCAAGACTCTTCCTATTAGTTAGGGAGAGCCAACCAAGACCCCCAAGACCCAAACCTAGAGAGACACCCCACAGTGGGGCTACAGACAAACTGAGATTTCCAAAGGAGCTGAACTGAGACAGACACCCCATGGCGGAACTGCAAACAAATACCCCACAATGGGGCCACAGACACACCCTACCATGGGACTACAGACAGACATCCTACCATGGGGCTATAGAACCAGTCGGGAGAAGGAAGGAGGTGTTGGCAGTGCCTAGGATACCCACCAGTCCAGACAGCCTGCAATGGAGCTACAGACAGACACCCTATGATAAGGTTCCAGTTACAGGACATCTCCCCAGGACTATTTCTCTATTGCAATTAAATCCCTGCACATTGGGTCTGCAGCACCCCCTTAGTAGAGAGAGTACCAGAGTCAGCCCCTAGTCCAAGATAACTAGGCAGCCACTTGGGCTAGCCTCTGGATTTATCACTGGAGGGGGTCTAATGAACCATGGACAGGTAGCCACAAGGGCAGTCCTGGATGAGACCCCAAATTTGTAACTGACCAATGGATTCACTTTGCCCCCTGCCTAGACAGAGTTGATTTCTCAAGACAGGGGAATTGCAATAGAGAAAGAGTAATTCACACAGAGATGGCTGTGCAGGAGACCAGACCTTTACTATGACTCAAATCAAGTCTCCTTGAGCATTTAGGGATCAGAGTTCTTAAGAATAACTTGGTGGGGGGGGGGGGGCAGGTGAAGCTAGTGAGCCAGGAGTGCTGGTTGATTAGGTAGGAAGTGAAATCATAAAGAATAGAAGCTATCTTCTTGCACTGAGTTCATTCCTGGGTAGGGGCCACAAGATCAGATAAGCCAGTTAATCAATCTGGGTGGTTCCAGCTGATCCATCAAGTGCAGGGTCTGCAAAATATTTCAAGCAGTGATCTTAGGAGCAGTTTACGGAGGGTCAGAATCTTGTAACCAACAGTTGCATGGCTTCTAAACCATAATTTCCAATCTTGTGGCTAATTGGTTAGTCCTACAAATGCAGTCTAGTCTCCAGGCAAGAAGGAGGGTTGTTTTGGAAAAGGGTTGTTATCATCTCTCTCTCTTTTTTTTTTAAAGATGGATTCTCACTCTGTCGCCCAGGCTGGAGTGCAGTGGTGCAATCTCAACTCACTGCAACCTCTACCTCCTGTTTTCAAACAATTCTCCTGCCTCAGTTTCCTGAGTAGCTGGGATTACAGGCGCACACCACAAAACCCAGATAATTTTTGCGTCTTTAGTAGAGACAAGGTTTCACCATGTTGGCCAAGCTGCTCTCAAACTCCTGACCTTAAGAGATCTGCCTGTCTCGGCCTACCAAAGTGCTGGGATTACAGGTGTGAACCACCATGCATGAGCATGGCTTCACCTTTGTTTTAACAGGTTACAGGGATGATTACCCTTATCTTGTCTCCTGCTAAGTCATGGAGTTTTGGGGAGTTCCTTTAGACCGCCCAATAAAACTTGTTGTAGAGGTCCTGGGAGTTTCTTCAGACCTCCAATAAAATTTGTTCAATCCCAGCCAGGCACAGTGGCTCACACTTGTATTCCCATCACTTTGGGAGGCCGAGGCAGGTGGATTACCTGAGGTCAGGTGTTCGAGACCAGCTTGATTAACACGGAGAAACCTCGCCTCTACTAAAAATACAAAATTATCCAGGCATGGTGGCACATGCCTTTAATCTCAGCTACTCGGGAGGCTGAGGCAGGAGAATTGCTTGAACTCAGGAGATGGAGGTTGCAGTGAGCCAAGATGGCGCCATTGCAATCCAGCCTGGACAAGAAGAATGAAACTCCACCTCAAACAACAAAAACAAAACAAAACAAAACTTATTCAATCCTAAATAAGTCCTGTTAAGAATTTCTTTGTTATCTTCATGGCCCAGGAAATGCCTAGGGAAGACTCTTGGTGGGCTTTTGTTATTCCAGCCTTTGTATAAGGGCCCTGGCTCTTTCAGGTTTTTGTTTTTTGGTTTTTTGTTTCGTTTTGTTTTTAAGACGTAGTTTTGCTCTTATTGCCCAGGCTGGAGTGCAATGGCACGATCTGGGCTCATCGCAACCTCTGCCTCCCGGGTTCAAGTGATTCTCCTGTCTCAGCCTCCCGAGTAACTGAGATTACAGGCATGCACCACCATGCCCGGCTAATTTTGTATTTTTAATAGAGATGGGGTTTCTCCGTGTTGGTCAGGCTGGTCTCGAACTCTCCACCTCAGGTGATCCGCCCACTTCGGCCTCTCAAACTACTGGGATTACAGGCATGAACCACTGTGCCCAGCCTCAGGCTTTAATATTTAATCTAATCACTCAGTGCTTAAGCAGTTGTCATGGAGTCCTGCCTACTCATTTGTTAGTGGAACCTGGCCTGCCACAATCCCCATTGTCAATTTGTGAATGGTTTTCATTATGCTTGTATATATATTTATCATGAGAATTGTAGGGAGAAGGGGTGTCATAATCTTTCTGGTCACTTCCTGCTGAGAGGGGTCATCATTATGAGGCCCAAAACGCAGCATTGTAGTGGAAGAGGTCAGTTTGTTCCTGGTAGTACTCTCTGTTTTGGGGGTTTAGAGACAGTGCCCGCTGAAACATAATAGTATGAACTCAAGGGATGTTTTGAAACAACATGCAGCAGCAATACATTCCACAACATAAAATTATGCCCATGCCTACGAGGATGGTCAGGACTGGGAGGATTTTCTACCACCAGGAAAGCCTTCCACTAAACCATGATGTGATCCAGTCATTAAGTGATAACCTAGGCCTGGAGATTGCCTGAATCTGTTGGTGCACATCCTTTAATGCCAGAGTCACTCCCAGAATCTTCAGGTATATACACACAACATTGGGTTTTGACAAGGATGCAGGATCCTCCCTGGGCTGCTGTTAGAATGTCTAGGCTCATTTGATTTTGCAAGATACCTTTCTGCATATGATACATTTTAGCATAAGGGAAATACTTTGGAGACTGTTCTTCAATGTTCAGTGCATGAAATTAGCTAGTGCCTCTGTGTGTCATATGACAGTTTCTAAGCCTATTGAGGGAATAAAGATTGTGGCCAGATGATTGTAACAGTGAAAGACTGACCTGGTCTACCTGTTAAGCGCACGCGTGAGGTTAGCTGGGTTCTGGATGGTTTTTATCCAGCGTCCGTGTGCTCATTGGAGACCTAGAGTGCAGGATCCTAATCAGTCCCAGGGCAGCCATGGTCATAAATTGGTACCACAAAGCCATTGGATTCCCATAGGGGCATACTAATTTAGGCCAGGTAGTTGGGACCAGTGGTGGCAAACAAATCTATTTGTTGTAGCCCCATAATATGTCAACATTGTTCACGTGGAATTCATCCCATGACTTGAGTTATGTTAGACCAATGGTCAAGGGAGTGGTGGCATTGCTTCCAGCATGAAAGGACTAGTTTATTGATGTGGAAGCAGTCAGCCAAACAAATTTATCCTAAATTTGAAGAAAGCCATTTTTATACTGGACACTTTGTGGTATAGTCTAGGTGTACGCCTTCACACTCAGCAAGGGAGTAGCTAAAGCTTTTATGTCATCCCTTGTTTTGTTTACGTAGAATGACTTTTTGTGCCCTGGGTCTTCTAAAGTTTTGTTCATGGGCCACTCTGAGACATTTGCCCTGGTTACTCCTGTCATATGTGACCCAGTCCAAAATTTGAGATTTCCCAGAAAAGTTTGCTGGTAAATCCAGTCCTTCCCTTGGATGGGTGACAAACACCAAGGCAATCCTGTGGTTCTACAAAGGAGTTATAGGCTACAGACCCAGCAGGAGCCTTGTTTAGGTTATCTGCATAGTTCTGTGCTCATTGTAAAAAATGATTAGAGGTAAAAGCAGAAGCAATGAGAGGCACAGCAAGAAGGAACAGTCATTATAAGAGAAAGTCTTATTGTTTTCTGAAGAGAAACTTCAGGTCTTCTAAGGGTTCTATATCCCATCTGCTGGCCTGGAACCCTCCTCTGCCACAGGGTTCTCTGCTGGCAGGAATCTTTTTGCTTACATGTTATGGACCTAAGGCTTGATGCCTGCCAATTTCAGTGCTGTGCTTGTGGTCATTAGCACACCGTAAGGACCCTTTCATTTCTCCCGCAGTAGTTGGGCAGGACTGGCGTCCTTCCATTCCTTCAGTAGCACTTGATTGCCAGGTTGGAAAGGTTGGGGGGCTTCTGCAGAATTCACAGTGTTCCTGTTGGAAGCAAACTTATGCAAAACGTTAAGAGTTTGCCCTAAGTGAGCAACATAATTCTTAATATCTGACTCCCTATCTAGGGGCACTTCAGTACCAGAGACAGATTAGCTGCAAAGGGTCCTCCGAAGACAATTTCATAGGGACTTATTTTAATTCCATTTCTGGGGACTCTCCTGACCCAGAGCAGTGCAATAATAAGTACCTGCATCCACTTCAACTGAGTATCTTGATACAGCTTGGCAATTATTGTTTTTAGGATGTGGTTCATTCTCTCAGTTTGTCCAGGAGATTGAGGTCTCCATGCTGAGTGCAGTCTCCATTTTATTCCCAATGCTTTGTTTACTTGCTGAGTTATCTCAGAGGTGAATGAAGGTCAATTATCACTTTGGATTACACCAGAGAGTCCATATTGTTGTATGATTTTTTTTTTTTTTCTGTAAAACTTTAACCATATTGGTTGCTTATTGGATGTGACCTGAGTATGCTTCAGAGAAAGTGTCCACTAGAACTAGGAGGTATTTGTATCTCCCAGAGGCTGGTGGCCTTTGTGTAAAATCTATTTGCCAGTTTTCTAGGGGGTGCCTTCCTCGTTTTTGTTGCCTAGGCTGCCTTTGGCTGTGATTATTAGGCTCATTCCTGGCACACAGATGACAATGCTGAATTATATCCTCTAAGTGGGCTTTTAGTCCTTTCCCTTTCAAATAATTTTGTACAAAGGACAGTGAAGTGTCTCACTCAAAATGCGTACCATTTTGAACGCACTTTAACAGTGGGTAGACAAGATGCACTGGTTCCTAGACTGGGCCTGCTCTGCTTACTCTCTACCCTTCCTTGTTTAGTTTGAATCCCTTATCTTCTGTGGCTTTCTTATCTTCAGAAGTGTACTGGGGCTTGGAGACTGTTAAGTTTATTTGTGGAATTAAGGGCCCCTGGATTTCAATGCTGGCACTAGCTAAATACCTTGTGGTGAGGTCTGCAAAAGCATTGCTCCTTGCCATTTCAGAATTATTGCACTGATGGCCAGGGAAATGCATTACAGCTATTTCCCGTGTGACCTTTATCTCTTCTAACAATTCTAACACTCGTTTAGCATATCAAACTTTGATGTTATCCACCTTTAGCAGCCCTCTTTCCTTCTAGATAACTCCATGTGCATGAACTATCATGAATGCTTGGTACTTGGAGTCAATGTATATGTTGGCATTCTTACCCTGGGACAGTTGCAAGGCTCTCCTGAGGGCGTTTAACTCTGCCTTCTCTGCCAAGGTTCCTGCCAGCAAAGTTATTGCCTCTATTACTTCTGAGGAGGTCATCACAGCACATATGTAGCATTTCTCTTCATGTCAGGGACCAGGCTGCTCCCGTCTACAAACAAGGTCCGGTCTGAGCATGGGAGGGCTATCTCCTTTAGATCCAGGTGGCTGAAAAACACTTGGTCTATGACCTCTAGACAATTATGTATGGGTTCTTCTAGCTCCTTAGTGGTAGGTAATAGTATTGCAAGGTTTCAAGTTCCTGTAGTTTGCAGCTTTACTGTGGGGTCATCTAAAACTGTGGCTTGATCATCTTCTTAATTGGCCTGCTGTTTGCCAGTAGCCTCTTTTTTTGTTGCAGTAACACCAACAGTTGATCGGGCACATATATTGTGAAAGACTGCCCGAAGGTCAGCTTTTCACCTTCTTCAAGTAGCAGTCAAGTAGTAGCAGACTGCTCTAGACAAGGGGGCCAGCCCTTGGCTACCATGTCAAGCTGCTTTGAAACATATGCTATGAGTTGTGGTACTTCACCTAACCTTTGCATTAGAACTCCAATGCTAAACCCAGTGTCTAGTGCACATTACGTTGGAAAGGCTTATGAGAATTTGGAAGCCCTAAGGCAGGGGAGGAGATTAACCTATACTTCAGTTGCTCCAATGAATGTTGGTGCCTTGCTTCCCACTCAGAAAAATTACAGTTGGCTCTTTTTAACAGTTCATATAAGGGCTTTTCTATTAGTCTGTAGATAGGGATCCAAATCTAACAAAATCTGGCCATACCTAAGAAGACCCTTATCTGCTTTCTGGTGGTGGACGTGGCAATAGAAGCAACTGCATTTCACCTTCCCATGGTCAGGGCTCTGGTTTCTTTCTGTACAAGAACCCCTAAATATTTCACAGTTTGCCTGCATCCTCGAGATTTTTTGCTTGAGACCTTGTACCCACAAGTTGCCCGATGGTTTAAGGTTTTAATGGTGTTATCCTGGTACTCTTGCTCAGAGGAGCTAGAGATTAGCAAATTATCCACATATTGCAACAATACCCCATTTTTTAATTGTAGGTTTTTTAAGTTCTGAACCAAAGCCTCTTCAAATATAGTTGGTGAGTTCTGAAGCCCTTGAGAGAGTATAGCCAAGCAATACTGAAACTGTGCAGTGGTCTCAGGGTCTGTCCATTCGAAAGCAAACAATAGCTGACTCTCTATATTCACTTGTATCTAAAAGAAGGCAGTTTTTCAAGTCTAGCACCATAAACCATTCATGATTCTCAGGCAGTGAGGAAAACATGATGTATGGGTTAGCTACAGTGGGGTGAATGTCCTCCACAATATCATTAATTGTGGTTAGATCTTCCACAAATCTATACTCATGTGAGTGAGGCTTCCTTACCAGCAAGATGAGAGTTATTGTAAGAAGACTGAAAAGGCTTTATGACGCCATACGGTAAGAACTAGACTAAATCCGGCTGGATGCCTTCCAAGGCTTCCCTTTTTAAGGAGTATTGGTTTGTTTTTTTTTTTTTTTCAGACAGATTGAACTCCTTCCTTCAATTTGACTTTTACCAAACTCATATTAATTGCCCTCCCATTCCCTCCCATGTTAATTGCCCTCCTCAGACCTCTGGTTTTACCTTGTCAAAGACTTCCTGAGGGAACTGCCACTACCTTAGGACATGAGGTCTCAGCATTCATCAGAGGTGCTTGCACTTGCAGTCCATGTTCTGGAGGCACTTGGAGACGCATCTGATGTTTCTCAGGGATGAAGATGATTTGAGCCTATAACTTGCATAGCAGATGTCTGCCAAGTAAAGAAATTGAGCATCCTGGCACATAAAGGAATTGGTGAGTTGTTACATTATTGTCCACTTTACATGAGAGGGGGCACAGAAACTGCTCTGATCTGTTTCCTGCTCATTCCGACTATATTAACAACCGTGTTGGAAAGTTCAGTGATCAGTGTGTTAACTACCAAATAAGTAGCACCAGTGTTGATTAAGAAGTCCAATTGCTGTTTCCCCTCTGTTAACTTTACCTGAGGCTTCTGTGGGGAAATTTTGATGTGAGATAGAATTGGAACTGCTGGAAGTCTTGGGCACCCTCAGTCTTCTTCAGATTCATCCTCAGGCTTAACTGCCATAGTTGGCCTTGGTTCTTTTTGGCTTAACTTTGGGTAATCCTTTTTCCAATGCCCCGTTTCTTCACATTATGCACACTGATTCTTTTCTATTTTTCCTTTCCTCTTTTCAGGTCCCTTCCCTCTTGGGTTTTTTTCTTGCTGTGACCATGAGTATTGCTGCCTGCCACAGGGCTTTAGTTTTCTTCACCTCCTTAGTCTGGTAAACTTTAAATGCAATGTCTCAGTTGAGAGGCATTTATCCTAATGGTCCCTTCTACTTTCTGCAGCTTCTTCCCAATGTCAGGGAAACTTCGCCTTATAAAAGTCAGGTTCACCATCCTGACATTTTCAGGGGCCTGTGGGTCCATATCTGTATACTTCCCAGAGGTCTGTCAAATACATTCCATAAACTCGGATGGATCTTCATTAGGCCTTTGCTGGAGCTCCTACACTTTGTTTAAGCTTTTAGATTTGGGTACCGCTGACTTAATGCCCTTCGAGCTGCACCTCCGGTAATGCTGCAGGTGGGTCATTTAACCCACATTAGCCTCATTTGGATCCCAGTTAGGGTCAGTATAGAGTACCGCTCCATCAGGGTCTGGAGTATTGTCTGGGTTTTCATTATAAAGGGGTTCTGCATCGCTTCTCTGCCTTTTGGCTAAGATCAAGTGAAGGTGTTCTG
Organism: Mandrillus leucophaeus; assembly: GCF_000951045.1. NCBI lineage: Eukaryota > Metazoa > Chordata > Mammalia > Primates > Cercopithecidae > Mandrillus > Mandrillus leucophaeus. The sequence goes on along the minus strand of NW_012108352.1, from coordinate 913,035 downwards.
CCTCCTCCTTTCCCTTATCCAGTACTAGCCAGCTCTCGTCTGCAGTGAGCATAATGTCTATGAGGGCTTGTATATCTGCCCATGTAGGGTGATGAGTAGCAAACATTGTGCTAAACAGCTCATTCATTTTCTGGATGTCTTCCCTACAGGGCAAGTTAGAATTCCTCCAGTTTAACAGGTCAGATGTAATAAAAGGACTGTAGACTCAATAATATCCTGCCATAGCCCCTGCTGTGTAACTCCTATAGGGTATTGTGAAAATAGAAATTGCCCTGCTCCTGGTTCCATAGTTCTTGGGCCAAAAGTAGTGCCTTGTCTGGTCCAAGAGGGAAAGACCAGCTTTGCTGCTTCCCCATCCTCTGGGGGTACCAATTCCCTGTAATCTGAGGGTGGTGATTCTCCCCTTTCCTGGCTGGGTGGTTGGGTATTAGCTCTCACCGGATTAGGTGGGCTGCTAGCTCCCACCAAGTTAAGTACATTTATCAATTATTGGCTTCCTAAGTCCCTATCTTCTCTCTTACAGTCAGATAAAGCCTTGATTGAGCACTGCACCATTAGCTTATCTCCCTTCTCTTTGACATCCTTATTATGTAATAACACACATGTCTCAAGATAGGGTATTTATTCGCGTCTTCCCAAACACTTACAGAACGACTCTAACTCATAAATAATAGAATAGTTTAGAGTCCCAAAAATCGGCTATCTCCCGTCAGATTCTAAAATGTACATTTGCCAAATCCTATTGCAATAGTCAACTAATTTCCTTTTAGTCATGGAAGGATACCCAAATAGTTTTCAATCCATCAGGATTCTTCCCAGAGGGCTCCCAGCAAGAATGGACTCAACACCTCCGATTTTCAAGCTTATGTGGTATCAAAAGGGACAAGACAGATACACAAACGAGTGGAGATAGATTTTGGACAAACACAGCGGGACATGCACTCAGGCAGGAAAGACACAAAACCAACTCAAAACCTGATTTTAACCAAAGGCAAAGCGGGTATATAAGCGAGTCTTACTGTTGCCCCGGTGGTACCAGGCAAATGACTTTAAAAATCCAGATAGAAAAAGAATAGGCTTCCTGCATATCATACAATTTTATCTATCCCTTGAGCATGTCTGATCCTTATCTCTGTTCTTCCCCAGTAGTGATGGGGACAAGCGGTTTCATGCAAGGGACAGCCCTCAGGAGATTCCCCTGGAAAATTTCACCCGGCAGCCGCTGGGAATTTCCTGAAAACTGTCTCATTACAAGCCACTGGCCGCTGAATGCAGCACCATCCCAGCGGCTCCTAGCTGGCTCACCCGAATTTTTTCACGGACTTAACTGAGGGTCAGGCTGATTACTCTTGCTTCCCAATAATGAGATTCAGATACACCGGGAAATAAGAGGGTTTATTTCTGTAACCAGGTACAGGGAGAAAATCAGGGAAACATTGCCAGACCAACTAAAAATTACAAAGTTTTACAGAGCTTATATACCGTCTAAGCTATGTGTCTACGTGTAAATGTGCATTCATCTAAAGATGTAAGTGATTAGCTTCTTCTAATCTTTAACAAAGGTCTAAGTCCTGAAGACCTTCCTCTGGAGTTTCAGTAAATTTACTTAATCCAGATGGGTCCAGGTGCTGGGGATAATTACCCTTATTTTGTCTCCTACTAAGTCATGGAAGTTTGGGGAGTTTCTTTAAACCCCCCTAATAAAACATGTTTGTAGAGGTCTAGGGAGTCTCTTCAGACCCTCCAATAAATTTGCTCATTCCTAAATGGGTCTTGTTAAGAATTCCTTCATTATCTTGTCAAGCTTTAAGGCCCAGGAAAGGCCTAAGCAAGACTCTTGGTGGACTTCTGTTACATTCCAGCCTTGGTATAAGGGCACTGGCTCTATCAGCTTTCAATAACGAACCTAACTACTCAGGCAGTGCTAAACAGTTGTCATGGACGTCTGCCTGTACAGCTGTGAGTTAGATCTAGCCTGCCACAGTTAGCCTTTGTGTCCGCATCCAAGTCTCATCTTAAATTGTAATCCCCATTATCTCCATAATCTCCACAAGTCAAGGGAGAGGCCAGGTGGAGGTGACTGAATCATGGAGACACTTTCCCCCATGCTGTTTTCATGATAGTCAGTGAATTTTCACGAGATCTGATGTATGTATAAGGGACTCTTCCCCCCTTCCCTCGGCAGTTTTCCTTCCTGCTGCCTTTTGAAGAAGTTGTCTTTCTTCCTCTTCACCTTCTGCCGTGATTGTAAGTTTCCCAAGGCCTCCCCAGACGTGGTGAACAGTGAGTCAATTAAACTTCTTCCCTTTATAAATTACTCAATCTTGGGCAGTTCTTTATTGCCGTATGAAAATGGACTAGTACAGTCTGCCTGTTTAAATCATGCTCAAAACATTTTCATTAGCCTACAGTTGGGCAAAATTATATAACACAAAGCATATTTCATAATAAAGTATAGAATATCTCTAAATACTGTACTGAAAGTTAAAAACAGAATGGTTTCATACTGTTGTAAAGTTAAAAATTATAAATTGAGCTATTGTGATTCAAGCACTATCTGTATATATATTCACTCATTGAAATTGTCAAAAGAAACCTATGAAATAGTTGGTGTTATTATATTTACGTTAAGGATTACCAAACCAAGCCCATTTGGCCAATGTTGTGTAAGTACAGACTTAGGAATCTGATCTTTGCAGCATGGAAACTTTTCCACCGGTCTATACTGACTTCTTATCTGGGTAGGGAGATAATTCCAGAATTGAGTGCGAAAAGTGGATCTTAACAAGATCCAAACCCAGGCAAATACAATTTTACTTATCTTTATGAAGAAGTTGTTCAGATATTAATAAAGGCTTTTCTAAAATAATAATTGCATTTAATATCCTGACACCCAATGTGTTTAGTAGGCCTTTGTCATTCCTTGACTGAAGCCATTGTCAACTTCATGTGCCTCAGGCCAAGCCTGCCTTAAACATTCTAGAACAGACATTTGGAAATGTTTTTAAGGCAAACTTCCCAGAGCTCAAAGGGTTTTTAACTGAGCTGGCTTAGAGATTGACAACCTGGACTGCTATGCAGAAAACTTCTTGTTTTGTCCTGTGTTTCCCATATTGGTTTGCTTTCATTTGGCTGCTGAGCAATTGGCTTAGGCTCCTAGAATCTGCTCCACCTTTGCTGAAGATGACACGTTGCTGAAATTCTGACCCTTACCATTCTGCAGCTACTTTAGCGGCTGGACAAGAAACATTGGTTTTTAGCTGTGGCAGGTCCAAGTGAAGAGGCTTCAGCTATAGTTATATCCATTTTATATTTTCAAGGCCAATTGGAGGCGGTGGCATTTTAAAAAATCTTACAATTTGTAAACTGTGATATATAATCCATTAAGACTTATGCTAAATTTTTCTCCTCTGCACAGAGAAAATATTGTTCCCTGAATGTAATTTGAGGGTGGAATGACTCTCCTCTGTTCTGTCATTCACTGACTACCTAAACTGAATGTATAACCACTAGGACTAAAGATTCCCCAATTAGTTGGCATGTAGAAGTGTTAGCCAAATGCAGATTCACTGAGTCTCTTCATAGGGAATTTAAAGCAAGGTATTTTCTCTGCTTTTTCTCATTCCAAATTCGAGGGCTTCCTATTTTAAGGTCCTGGTATCCAGGTTCTATCTCATGATTAGGCAATTATGCTAAAAGAATAAAAAATCCTTCCTTTAAGAGGCTTTAAATTTACTGTTGAGTATTTATTACATGACTGTGTGAACTAAATGTATTTTACATGCATTATCTCATTTAATCATCCTAATAATTCTATGAGGTAGGTTCAGTTCTTACCCCTGCTTTGCAGATGGGAACAGCGTGACTCAGAAATTTCTTCAAAATTTGAACCTGTCAGACTCCAAAGTTTGTAGTGATAGTGGCTAAGCTGTATAATATTTATGGAGACCACAGTCTTTTTGTAGAATTTGTACAATAAAGCAGAGGAACAATTTATATTTTCTAGAATAAAGCAAAGATCATGGAAAATATATCCTAAATTCACAAAGTTAAGGTTTTGTAGTGTTCCCCCCAAAATGACTAAAAGAAATAATTTTTCTGGCATGATATAAAATTGAATACCCTTTCCTCCCATTCTTTTACCTTGCATGATGCCTACATAGATAAGTGATTAGTGAAAGCAAAGTGTAGAATTCCAACATGTTATTTTAAATGTCATACTTTGGAAGAAGATATAAAAATGACATATTAGGGTTGTACATGGAGTTCATTCATGATGTTAATTCATGTCTCATTTGCAACACTTGCAATATGGGCAGCTGAAGGACAAGGCATTTGTCTTGGATAGTCAAAAAAGTAGTTCAGTATATAAACATGGAAGAACTGGGGATTTTCTAACATAGTAGATTGAACAATGTGAAATTATTATTTCCATTCAACAAAAATGGTTGAATATCAACAATTTCACTTGGTTTAATAGAAAGGAATGAGATGAAAGTGATCAGAGATCATTAGAGAGGGACAGACAAGGTGAGAAGTCTGAATAGGTGGTCAAGGGCTGTTGTCCAGAGAACTGTACTAGAGCAGAATGTACATGGTCTAAAAATCATGGCAACCTCTCTGTTGATTACAGGATAGAGACTTTGAATCCTCTGCCTTTTTGAAAACACACTTTGTGATTGTCATGTGTACTCTGCTCTCTAGCCTCTAAGAGAGACCATAAGAGCTTGGGATTGATTGACTATAGAACATATTATGCATTTCTTGAAACAAATTTAAATATTCCACGTGGCTGAATCCTTGACATAGTCCTACTTCAGAGAAGTTAAGCCCTACACACAAATAAATACGGATCTAGGTCATCCTGTTAACCTCTCCCAGCTACTTATTTCCATCAAGTTCTTATTGTGAGTTACATTCATTTGTCTGCTTTTTTGTTTAATTTCCTTTCTATATAGAATGTGGTCATATTAGATTGAATATATAGTTTGTTGTGTACACAACTGTATGCCCAGCAACTAGTAAAATGCCTGCCATTCAATAAGTATATGATAAATGAATGATCAAATAAATGAATTACTTTCAATAGCTATATAGTATTGCATTGCAAGGATGTGCCATAATTTGTTTAACTAATCCCAGTGGACAGATAGTAGGTCATTTTAAGTTATATGTTCTTATAAACAGTGCTGGAATGAACATTGTTGTATACGTATTTTCAAATATTAATCTGATTATTTTCTTATGATAGATTATTGAATGGGGAATTTTTTTTGGATGAAAAGGTATGCATTTTAAGGCCTTTGATTCGTACTGTCAAAATAGGTTCTCATAGTATACTGTTTTGCACTTCCATCAACCACATATATATGAGATAAGCCATTTTCCCCATAATGATCAATGCTTGGCATTATTATATGTTTTTAATCTTTGTCAGTCTGCTTCAAATAAATAGCATTTTGTTTTATTTTGCATAATGTCACTATTAAAAGTACAATAATTTATTCATATGTATTTGGCCATTTGTATTTTTTTTGTACATATAATTTTATAGCTTTATTTATAATAGCCCAAATTTGGAAATAACTCAACTGTTCATCAACAGGTGATTGAATAAATAAATTTTGTTATATAGTATACAAGAGATATGAGTAAAATGATAATGCAATAAAAATGAATGACTTAAAGTTTAATAAACTTTTTTATTTTCCATTTTTCATTCATACATGATAGTTGTACACATTTATGCCATATATATGATATTTTCATACATGCTTGCAATGTGTGTGTTATCAAACAGTAGAAACTATTCCTTCTATCTAAATGTATTTTTTTAACCTATTAACCAGCCTTTCTTCATCCCCAAACACCGCACTTCCCAGACTCTGGTAACCACCATCTTATTTACTACCTCTAGGAGATCAGCTTTTTAAGGTCCCACATATGAGTGAGAATATGAAATATTTGTCTTTCTGTGTCTGGCTTGTTTAACTTAGTACTTCTCTTATAAAGTAGTTATTAATATCCTGTGTTCATTTTTCCATTATGGAATTAGATATTTCCTAGTGATGTTTGAGGTTTTTTGCATATTTAGGTCATTAATTGTTTCATTAAAATTTTTGTTTTAATTTTTTCAGTTGTAGGTAAGTTGTCTCTAATGCAGTCATATTTATTTATATTTTCCTTTATGGTTTCTAGTTTTGTGTTTTGTTTAGAATGTTCATCTCTACTTCAAAGTTACATATGTATTCACTTATGTTTTTACGCAATGTTTGCCTTTAAGTTGTTTATTCAACAGTAATTTATTCTAAAGACTGAGTATTGATCTCACTTTTTCCTCCATGGTTAGCCAGTTGTTCCAGATGGTTTTTCCCCCATCATTTAAATTGACAAATTGATCAATTGCATAAGCACTCCAAGCTTCAGTTCTAGGGTGACCAATCATCCTAGTTTGCCAGGAGTATCCAGGGATTCTTTACAGTTTGGACATTAAGTGTCAAAACTGGGACAGTCATGAACAAACTAGGATGGATGGTCACAATACGTTTCTCCTTTGTAAAAATGGAAATAATAGTAGTATCTATCTGAAGTAGTTGTGATAATTAAAAAAATAATGAATATAAAGGAGTTAGTACAGTATCTGGTTGATAGCAAGTGCATACAAAAAGTGAAATGTTATTAATGCATTATAGATTCTCAGTCTCTTCTGATACTTGCATTGCATTGTATTAATAGTTGTAGCTTTTCAATAGTCTTTAACCCTCATGCACTGTTGGGGGGAATGTAAGTTAATACTGCCATTACAGAGAGCAGTTATAAAGGTTCCTCAAAAACTAAAAATAGAATTATCATTGGATACATAAATTCCACCACCGGGTATATATCCAAAAGACAGAAACTCAATATATAAAAGAGATATCTGCATTTCCATATTTATTGCAACACTGTTCGCAATAACCAAACTATGGAATGAACCTAGGTGCCCATTGATAGATGGATGAATAAAGAAAATGTGATATATAACACAGTGGAATATTATTCAGCCATGAAAGTGTGAAATACTGTCATTTGCAGCAACGTGAATGGAACTGGAGGCATTATGTGAAAGGAAATAAGACAAGCACAGAAAGACAAATACTGCATGGCTGCACTCATATATGGGGACCTAAAAAGTATCTCGTGAAGATAGAAAGTAAATTGGTGGTTAGCAGAGTCCTGGAAGGAGAGTGGGGAGGGCAGGGAAAATAAATAACATACGTGTATTTATTACCACTGAACTGTACACTTAAAATGGTGAAGATGGTAAACTATATATTGACCTCAATAAAATTATTTTTAATAATCAATAAAAATATCTATATTGTGAGACAAGAGTATTTTCATTATTAATTTTTCCAAGATTTCAATGGTAGGCAAATTGAATAATCATTCCTCAAAAAAAGTTTAGAGTCATTTTTGTTTAGTTTAAAAACTGTGTTGAGGTCGTAATTGAGATTGCATTAAGTTGGTAGAGTAATTTGAAGAGCATGCTATATATTTTCATTAATGCAATATTTTTAAAAACTTCACTTAGGAGAGCATACAAATTTCTTCATATAGTTCATGTAGTTTCCCTATATATGTATATATCTCATTAAGTTTATTTCCAGGAATGTCATATACTAGTTAACCTATTAATATAATGATATTAATTCATGCTTTTCTCATGAATGGTGTTGTGAAGATAAAGTATCAATTTGTAAAATTTTATTTAGTTTTGTACATTAAAATTTTTATGAAAATATTTGAGGTTTCAGAAATATACAACTAAACAGAATAATATTAACGATATCTAATAAACTTACATACATGGTATTAATGATATTAGTACTTATAACAGAAAGTAATAAAATATTAGTAATGTTAATAATAAAAACATTCCTATTCTACTCCTATAGCTCTGGGAGTAGGACATTATCAATAACTTTGGAATTCCTACTGTGTCCATTCTGGATTGCATCTAGTTCCTATCCCTGGGAAAATCATTATCCTTGGGGTCAGTTCTTTTATATATATTTAGCAAATATGTGTATATCACTGAACAATATATCATTTTTTGAACTTTTTGTAAGTGAGCTCAAACTGTATGTATTCTGTGGCTTGCTCTTTTTGCTCAACCTTTTATTTCTGATGCTAGAACATTGTAATAGAAAAAGTGGCAACCTCTCAAAGAGTCTTTCAAGCCTCTTTCCCAAAAAACTGGTTGATACAAAAACAAGATGATTTACTGTAAGTTCACCTGCAAGAATAAAGATGTATAAATAATGAGGAAAAAAATCTCAAAAATCAAACGTAATGGGAGAAGTTGCTCTTCAACAAGATAAAATGTACTATAGCATTACAATAACTAAATGATATAGTCCTAGTACTGGAACGATTTACTAGAAAAGGGAAACCAGGCAAATAACTGAAAGCTTGAAGAATTTACACATGATAAAGAAGACATTTTAAGCTAATGAGAGGGTAAGAATTGTTTTATAAGTAGGCATTGAGATTGTATAATTTTGGAAAAATAAATGGAACCCTACTTCCCACCACTTACAAAAACAAATTCCAGATACATTACTAATTAGTTGCAATAAATTAAACCATAAAGATAGCTTGAAATAAGAAAGAATATTTATCTGATGGCAGGTTAAACTGAAAAACGAAAGAAAAAACATAAAGGAAAATACTAATATATTTAACATAATGAAAGTTAAAACTTCTATAATTTTTTTTAAGTTTGGATAGAATTAAAAGTGAAATGAAAAAAGTGGTAAAATAATTGACAGACAAGTTTTTAAATGACAGAACAATAGTGAATAGCTTGATATATTTTAATGTATGAAGAGTTCTTATAAATTATTCATAATAAGGAAGCATGGAAATATGGAAAATTGAATACACAAAAAGGTATAACAATAATAACTAATAATAAAATTGAACAATTATAACAATATGCTCTAATGAAAGTTGAATGTGGTCCCTCTCTCTCTCTCAAAATATCTTATTGTATTGTATTCTTCACTCTTCTTCATGTCTTGGACAGGTAGGAGTGGGATTGTGTGAGATTTCATCACACTACTCAGAAACGCACACAATTTAAAATTTTGCCATTAAAGGTAATGGCAAAAATTGCAATTACTTTTGCACCAATCTAATACATTGTTTTTCTTTTTTTCAGGACTTTTCCATTTAAAATTTTCTGGCCACAGCTGACAGCATGTAACTGAAATTGCAGAAAGCAGAATCTCAAAAGAAGTGACTTCTGAATTCATCAAATGATGGAAAAAATATACACAAAATATTAACATCGACTATCTCTGGGTTGTGGTAACACAGGTGACTTTTCCTCATTGTGTTTTTCTGTATTAAAAAATATAACATAGTCAGAAAATAGTATTCAAAATATATTAAAACCTATGTTGTTTATTTTTCTTTGTCTTAGAATGAATCAGTTTTCAAACTGTGTACAAACCTTCATATTTTACTACACATCATATTTTATTGCAATTGTTTCTTTTCTTGACTTGTCCCACCCCACTGGATTTTGGATTTTTTAAAACTTCCCTTAGTAGAGCATACAAATATTGTTGTGTAAATATTAAGGTCAATTTTAATATTGAGCTCATTTTTATTATTAGATTACAACAAATCTCCAAATAACATTTTTTTCCTCTTTTAACATATAATGCAGGGCTGATATAGGAAACTGTGCCTGGTTTTACTGATGAGTTTAATTTTCTATAATTGTTTCACAGCATTTTAACCTAACATTAAAGCTATCAATACATATTTTCTCTCTAAAATCTTATTTTTTTAGGTAAAAACTGGCTGACTTAACATTTGCTGGAAGAGTCCTCAGATCATCCCAGTAAGTTTCAATATCTTATTTTTCTATAGGCCATTGTTTTTTTCTCTTTATGTTCATGTATATAATGGAAAGCGAATTGGTACTTTTTTGTATTAAAGATGCATTCCAGTTTAGTAGAGTTTTTATGTCTAGATGTTTCTGTCCAGATGATTTCCTTCAAAAGGGTTTCTTTCAGAGTAGTTTGGTAAACTGCTCTAAAAAAAAAATGTGTGCATGCATGTGCGTGTGTGTGCATGTGTGTGCGTGCGTGTGTGTGTGTGTGTGTGTGTGTAGGTAGGTAGGAAGAGAAGAAATAGGGGGAAATCCTCTAGGTAATTATTTAAACCATGTGATACACAATTAAATCAACAATGGAGTGAGGTTCTTATTCAAATTCTAACTAATCATTATTAAATGACAATTTCATTATCTTTTTGATACTGGGTCTGATATTTCTTCATTGTGAAATATGTGTGTAAATCAAAATGGCCACATCTTATTTTTATACCTTGAAGGTATCCTTTAACATTTTGTTCCTAGGGGAGATAGTATTATTTTAAAATATATTGCTAATTGCAAGACATGTATCTTTATAAAATGCATTAAAAAGCTGGTGTTTTCTGGCAAGAAATGTGGTATAAAAACAAGCAAATTTTATTACAGCAACTAATTACCTTTTCTTTTTTTGTACTTCAAAGTGTAAACTATTTTATTTATTTATTTATTTAATTTATTTTGAGACAAGTCCCTTGCTCTGTCGCCAGACTGGAGTGCAGCAGTGCCATCTCAGCTCACTGCAACCTCTGCCTCCTGGTTTCAAGCGATTCTCGTGCCTCAGCCTCTCGAGTAGCTGGGATTATAGGCACGTGCCACCATACCCAGCTAATTTTGGTATTTTTAGTAGAGACGGGGTTTCACCACGTCGGCCAGGATGGTCTCCATTTCCTGACCTTGTGATCCGACTGGCTCAGCCTCCCAAAGTGCTGGCATTACAGGTATGAGCCACCGCGCCTGGTCTAAACTATTTAGTTTTAATCTGTAATAAGAGTGAATGTTTCATTTTGATTTTGTTACGAATGTAGGTCATAAAAGATAAGACTTAAAATAGCAGCAACATTATTAAAAACAGCAATAGCCTGCAAAATACATGTATTTGGTGTTGATTGTTAAAATTATTTTGTTTTTCTCAATGCACTTTACTAATTTTGATTTTGGTATTTTACTCTTAACCTGAGCTTTTATAGTCTATATTTGGAATCCTATAAATAAATTTGGCAGTATTGTACCTATATCATCTGTACTTGATAAAAAGTTACTTGTTAATTGGAGCTAAAAATAAGCAAAACAAAATAAAATACAGTCTGAGCATCACTTATCTCAAATGCCTGGGACCAGAAGTGTTTTGGATTTTGGATGTTTCTGGATTTTGGAACATTTACATTTTAATTACCAGGTAAACATCCCAAATCTGGTCATCTGAAATCTGAAATGCTCCAATGAGCATTTCCTTTGAGTGTCATCTTGACACTCAGAACGTTCTGCATTTTGGGTTTCAGATTTTCAAGTTTCCTTTGCTCAACCTGTATAACAAGGGAATATTTAAAAATGCTTTCTTCAACAACCCTACCTCCTGTTGATTAGCATCTAGGTTAGAAAATACGCACCGAGGCCTCCAAATCTGACTCAGTCAGTACCTCTCTTATCTTTGGTAACTGCCAAGATCTGGCTCTACAATTCCTGTTTATTTTCTGGTGAGATTTTCCAACATTACACTTTAGCAATAGGGTTACAATCTGAACACTGCCATTTTCTAAATTTCCTTCAACTTAAAAACATCCTTTTTTAAGGCTGGGCTCAGTGGCTCACGTTTGTAATCCCAGCACTTTGGGAGGCCAAGGCGGACAGATCACGAGGTCAGGGGTTCGAGATCAGCCTAGCCAACACAGTGAAACCCTGTCTCTACTGAAAATACAAAAATTAGCAGGACGTGGTGGCGGGCGGCTGTAATCCCAGCTACTCGGGAGGCAGAGGCAGGAGAATCACTTGAACCCGGGAGGCGGAAGTTGTAGTGAGCTGAGATTGCACCACTGCACTCCAGCCTAGGTGACAGAGCTAGACTCTATCTCCAAAAAAAAA
>NW_012108352.1:883383-900975 GCF_000951045.1 Mandrillus leucophaeus | reverse complement strand
TGCACTCCAGCCTAGGTGACAGAGCTAGACTCTATCTCCAAAAAAAAAAAAAAAAAAAAAAAGTATCAATGATATCAGAGAATAACTTATGTATAGTAAACTGCATCCATTTAAAATGTACAATTTAATAACTTTTGAAAATTGTATAAAGTTATGAAACTACCACCAAAATCAAGATAGAGAGCATTTCTAATATCCCCTCCCCACATTCCTGCTAACTCTCTTTAATCTATCCCTCCTTCATCTCACATTTGTTTCCTTTTTTCAAACTCTAAATTCCAACTCTTGGGTCACAACATACTGTCTTTGCAATCCTTTACTTACAGCATACCGTCTCACAATTCTCCTGATCGTTAGCTTCCTCCTTGCTCTACTTCTTTCACTAACTAGTGAAAATGGTCAAACACTTCAACTCTATTGCTTCCAGCTGTCTTAATCTTCTGCTGAACTTGCCCTCCCAATCACCAGCTCTGCAACATTCATTTTTTTTTTTCTCTCTACTTCTGCTTCAGGGAAGTAGAGTTCTATTGGAGAAAAAGCACATATCCTTTTAGATTGGATCTATTACAAATTCATGATCTCCAACCTCAGCTGTCAGCACAGCTCAACCATTTGTTACTGATCCCTAATTGTATCCCTTTCTTGTACCCCACAGTAGCTGTTCTAAACTTAAAAATCTCATTAAAATCTCTCTCCTTCCAGGCTTTCCTCTCAGCAGTGTTTAACCTCCTGCCTCAGTGATATTCTTCAAATGTCCCTTCCCTCAGCCTTCAGGTACATCTGTATTTTTACTTATTTTTGCCTTATTTAATTATGCCTCAGAGGAAAATGTGTCCCTGCTCCATCCCAAAGGTAACCTCTCCGTGGTGCTCTTGAGCTCATGCCCTCCCATTCCCATTAAGACTTTATTTCATCAACTGTCCTCTTCTCCCCTATATTTGATCTTGATCTCTTTTTTTCTTTCTTTCTTTCTCTCTATTCATTTCTTTCCAAATCAACCTGTGTATGCCCTCATCTGCAATGACAGTAACAATCACGATTTATAAATAAACCTTTAATCCTAGCTTCTCTAATTAGCTGTTAGGCATCTTTTGCAGTCCATTTATTGAAAAGGAGCTCTACACCCAGGACTCTACTTCCTTACCCCCCTCCACTCCTCATCTTATTATGTCATAGTTTCTGCTCATATCACTCCATCAAAAATGCCCTTGAAGTAAGGCATTTCTTTAACATTTTTTTATACTTTTAGGCGCTATTGAGATACTGGGGTTAGAGCTATGAATGAGACAAAGTCCTTATTCTCATTGAGTTTACATTCTGGAGGAGGGAGACCAACAATAAAGAAGCAAAAAAATAAACGCATGACAATTTGTGTGACACAGCCAAGTCCTATAAGGAAAATAACATATGACGTGACAGAGAATGACTGAGAAAGGGCTAGTTAGATGGAATGATCAGAGAAGGTTTCTTTGAGAAGGTGGAATATGAGTTGAACCCTGACTGATGAAAAGGAGCTAAGCCATCTGAAATCTTGGAAAAAAGTATTCTGAAAGGAGAAACAGCACGGGGAATAGACAGTGTGATCATGGTATTAAAAAGCCAGGGTGTAATCCCAACACTTTGGGAAGCCAAGGCAGGAGGATCGCTTGAGCCCGGAAGTTTGAGACCAGCGTAGAGAAATAGGGGTAACCCGTCTCTACAGAAAATACAAATAAATATTATTAAAAATTAGCTGGGCATAGTGGCACATGCCTGTGGTTCCAGCTCCTCAGGAGGCTGAGATGGGAAGATCGCTTGAGCTAGGAGATTGAGGCTGAAGTGAGCTGTGATTTTGCCACTGCACTCCAGTCTGAATCTGTATGACAGAGTGAAAGTGACAGAAAAAAAAAAAGAAGCAAAAGAAAAAAAGAAAAGAAAAGAAAAAAGCCAGAGTGAGAAAGACAGGAAGTGATGGTTAAAATGTAGGGAGAGGTTAGATCAAGTAGGATTTGTGGGTCTGGTAAACGCTTTGTAATTTTCTAAATATGATGAGAAGCTTTTGGAAGATGGAGAACAACAAAAATTTATGATCCAACTTACCTTTTTGAAAGAGATTATTCTGGCTGCTGGTGGATATTTGGCCATAGGAGAGTAAGGAAGAAAGCAAGGAGACCAGTTCGCAGACTGTTGCAATAGTATGGATGAGGGGTGGTGGTATACTAAGTACCTTCTTGCTTCTGTGCCTTCGCTCATGCAGTTCTTTCTTTCTGGTGAACTGTGATTCATAATTTAAAACTCAACACAACCATTACATCTTTGGAAAGCCTTCTTCAATTCCCAACCACTGTGTACCAGACAGAATTAATTCCTCCTTTTTATGGGTTCATATGGTGTTTTTCATGAAATGTATCACAGCACATACCTAGCAGAACGGTTACATGTGCAAACCCCGGAGCTAGATTGTTTGAAATAAAATCTTGTCTTTAACCCTGCTGGGGGTTGAATTGTGTCTCCCCAAAATTCATATGTTGAAGCTCCAACTCTCAGGACCTGATAATGTGACCTTATTTGGAAACAAGGTCATTGCAGATATAATCACTTAAAACGAGGTCATACTAAAGTTGGGCAGACCTCTAATCCAATGTGATCGATGTCCTTATAGAAAAGAGAAATTTGGACACAGGCATGCATGCAGGAAGAACACTACTGAAAGATGAAGGCAGAGATCGAGGTGATCTTTTGTAAGCCAAGTACTGCCAAAGACTCCCCGCGAACCACCAGAAGTTAAAAGCAAGGCAGTGGATCAGTTTTCTTCCTCACATTCCTCAGAAGAAACCAAGCCTGGAAACTCCTTCATCTTGGACTTCTAGCCTCCAGAACTGTGAGAGACTAGATTTCTGTTGTAAGCCATCCGATTTTTAGTACTGTATTATCGCAGCTCTACAAACTGATATAAACTCGTACTAGCTGCACAGCTTCAGGAAGATTGCATAACCCCTCTGTGCTTAAGTTTCTTCATCTGAAAAAAAAATGATTTGTTCCTGCAACATGAGGTTGTTATTATTATTACATGAGTTAATACACTTAAGCATTTTTAAATAGTGTCTGGCACATAGAAAGCATTCATTGAGTATCAGCTATTATTCTTCAACCAATCATGAGTGCTCCGAGGGCAGGGATTATCTTTTATTTATCTTCATAAGCTAAGGGTTTAACAAACTGCCAGGCACAGACTGGAGGCTCAATATTTGTTTTTTTGTTTTTTTTTTTTTTAATGAATTCAGAATTCCCAGATTTTTTTTTCTGGAAACGAATCGTTTTACAATTCTGTGGTTTAGAGATCCTGAACACTTACTTCAAGCTCCTTGTCAAAAAACATTATCAGTACTAATAAGATTGTGCTGAATAATTTGGTATCTTGTCTGCAGTTTAGCTAGCACCTTGTCTCTCCAAATCTCAGTTTGTTCATCTATTGGATTAGATCATTGAGCCAGATAATCTTTAAGGTCCCTTCTAATTTCAAAATTCTGCAAGCCTTGGTCCCTGAGTATAGTTTAGAAGGGCAGTGCATTTGAAGAATAAATTATATTTGATCATGAAAGAAACAACAGAGTATCTCACAAATGAACAAGAAGGCACTCTCAGGCAATG
The DNA here is from genome assembly GCF_000951045.1 of Mandrillus leucophaeus. Classification (NCBI taxonomy): domain Eukaryota; kingdom Metazoa; phylum Chordata; class Mammalia; order Primates; family Cercopithecidae; genus Mandrillus; species Mandrillus leucophaeus. The sequence goes on along the minus strand of NW_012108352.1, from coordinate 897,345 downwards.
AGAATTCTATTTGGCAGGGCTCATAGTGCACTTTTTCTAGGCCATTAAAATGAATGAAACCTTATGTGCACATCTCAGTAATTTAATGGTTCCACTTTTCCAAAAACCATTCAAAGAATTGTAAGTCTCTCCCTCTGTAACGAGCTTCCCAAAGCTGTTCCTTTTTTCATCTCTCAAATGAGTATTAACTATTTCAAGCTTCACACTTTCTATCTATAAACAGAACTCTCTGCTTTACATTTTGTATGCTGCTTCAATTGTGAAGATGTTTTCTAGTCAAAACAACTGCAACTGCATGCCACTTAGGCTGAAGTCAGGAAATAGTTGGATTCATTAATACTGATCTGAACAATAAAAGGAAGATTAAAACAGTGATTTTCAAACTATAGTTTACATAAAAAATGTTGGATGCTTTCTTAAAAATGTAGTTTTCTCACGCCTGTAATCCCAGGACTTTGGGAGGCCGAGGCGGGCAGATCACGAGGTCAGGAGATCGAGACCATCCTGGCTAAATGGCGAAACCCCGTCTCTATTAAAAATGCAAAAACTTAACCAGGCGTGGTGGTGGGTACCTGTAGTCCCAGATACTCGGGAGGCTGAGGCAGGAGAATGGCGTGAACCCAGGAGGCGGAGCTTACAATGAGCTGAGATCGCGCCGTTGCACTCCAGCCTGGGCAACCGACTGAGACTCCATCTCAAAAATAAATAAATAAATAAAAAATAAAGTAGCATTCTGCCACTCACTGCCAGATTCGGATTCAGCAAGCCTAAGGGGAGGAATAGGTGTAAAGTTGCATTTCTAATAAGCATCTCAAATAATTCCTATCTAGTTTGTCCTAGACATACATATATTTATGAGCCCTTGATAATGGATATAAAATTATTTTCAAAATATGACATATAAAGTTTAAACTAGCAAAATTAAACTTTTATTTATTTATTTATTTATTGTTTTTTGAGACGGAGTTTCACTCTTGTTGCCCAGGCTGGACTGCAAAGGCATGATCTCCGGGTCACTGCAACCTCCACCTCCCGGGTTCAAGCCATTCTCCTGCCTCAGCCTCCCAAGTAGCTGGTATTACAGGCATGTGCCACCACATCTGGCTAATTTTGTATTTTTTTAGTAGAGACGGGGTTTCTCCATGTTGGTCAGGGTGGTCTCAAACTCCCAACCTCAGGTGATCCACCCTCCTGGGCCTCCCAAAGTGCTGGGATTACAGGCGTGAGCCACCGTGCCTGGCCCAAAATTAAACTTTTAAAACTGGATCTATATCACCTATAGCAAACTATCTACATACCAAATTTTTATTTTTTACTGTATATATTTAATGTGTATAGCATGAGGTTTCAATATACTTATTAAACCTTTAAAGAAAATACATGGGGCTGGGCACAGTGGCTCATGCCTGTAATCCCAGCACTTTGGGAGGCCGAGGAGGGTGGATCATGAGGTCAGGAGATCAAGACCTTCCTGGCTAACAAGGTGAAACCCCATGTCTACTAAAAATACAAACAAAAATTTAGCCGGACGTGGTGTCATGTGACTGTAGTCCCAGCTACTCAGGAGGCTGAGGCAGGAGAATAGCTTGAACCCAGGAGGCAGAGGTTGCAGCGAGCTGAGATCATGCCACTGCACTCCAGCCTGGGCGACAGAACGAGACTCCGTCTCAAATAAAAAAAAAAAAAAAGGAAAAAAGAAGAAAATAGATGGATTAGTATAATTTGGAAAACTATTAAATCATTAAGTAATGATTTATTTCCATTAATAATCTCATTCACAGACCTTGATGAGCATGGTTCACATAGCCATTTTAAATATCGATTTTCTTGTCTGCTGTTTCTTTTGGAAGAAGAATGAGCTTTCATCCCTCTCTCCCTCTACTTCAGTGTGTTGATTTCTGAAAATACTAATTTATGTCACGTGAAATTTGGTAAGCGTCAAGTATAAGCTTTACCATGGTAATAAACAGCCTTCAAATCACAGTGCTCATTTATTTCTTGCTTGTGATGTATAGTGGCTGTAGATCAGGTTTGGCTCTGCTCCAATCTGCAGCTCTGCTTCGCTCTGCTGCATACGTTTCTAATTTTCAGACCTTGTTTAAATGAGGAGCCCTTACCTGATACGGGTTGTTCTCATGACAAGGGGAGTGGCAAGAGACAGAGCCAAATGCACCATCACATTTAAAGCCTCTTCTAGGACATGGCATAAATCATGTCTGCACACATCCCACTGACCAAAGCAATTCATATGGCCAGTACTGAATGAGGAAGTGTATTTCACTTACGAGGAGGCATTGCAAATTGCATAGCTAGTGTGGGCATGTACAACTCTATTACACAAGAGGAAATAATAATTTTGAACAATTTGATTATCTAATAGCTGGTGCAATTAACACTTCTGATTTCAGGTACAAAGTGTTCCTCTTTAGATGAGTCATCTATTTCCGTAGAAGACACCTCAAACAAAATCTATTCAGATGATAATATAATAAGGTTTTAAAGTTGAAATGTAAAGTTTTATGGTCAATGGTTACCATTTGGCATATGCATATAAATGATGCCTTGGGCTTGGCATCTTGCCATTGGCTTTTTGCTCTTCTTTTGATTACAAGCTCCATTAGGTTCTTCATTAGGTTCTCTCAGTGCCCAGTGCAATGCCTGACCATGCAGCTGAAGCTCAATAGATGTTTGAGTGAATAAATGAATACGAAACGTAGCTTGAATTAACAGGATACATAATAAAGAATGTCTCATCTTTGCAGTTTGGATGTATTTTTCAAAGATCCCTGAAACTGTATAGGTTCCTTACTTCCTTTGCTGTTTGTTAATAAGTAGGATTCTTCCTTAAATGCCCAGGGCTTAGTACAATAGATAGAAAGATTTAAGGGACTTGATACTTCATAGCTATCTTTATTCAATTTATCTTAAGGAAAGTAATGTTAAATTTGTTTCATATGATACATTCAGAAGCTTTTGATCAGAAGATTGTTGACCTTGGTATATAGAGCACCTTTCTGGGTATCTGGTAAACAGTAGGTAAACAGTTGTGCTATTAAGTTAAAGTATTTTTTATATTATTAGGCCACAAATGGTCAATACTTTTTTGTCTTTTTTTTTTTAGTTGCCTCGTCACATCTTCTAGTCTGACAACAAGCTCCCATATGAACTGAAGAACTCAAGCTCTGATATGCTCCAAGTCACGTTTCCTCACTGTCCAGAAAACATTGTTTTTGTTTTTGTTGTGTTTGTTTTGTAGAGTTGAGGTCTCACTCTATTGCCAAGGCTGGAGTGCAGTGACACAATCACAGTTCACTGTAACCTTGAACTCCTGGGTGTAAGGAATAAAAACCATTGTTTTTGGATGAAGTTTGTGTATTCTAATGCTCTCTCCCCTCAGTGAAAAGTCCTTTCACCATCAGATGTCCTGTAATGGAGACAAGATGGGGAACAAGGGACAGTTTTTATTCCCCCAAAGGCTTAAAGATCACAGTTCTGAGGGACAGACTTTCTGCTTCAACATGTCCTGGTATTCTGTTCTGCAAAGAAAGAACAATGACAGGTTGATCTTCCATCTAGAGACTCAGAATAAATCTGAATTTATAGTGAACATACAATTTAGATCGCTATGCGGGAATTCCGATACCCAGTTTACTAGTTTTATAAACACATAGGACTTTGAGGAAAGTTATAAATGATTCCTCACTCTAACATCACTTTCTCTCTTATCCCAATTTAGTAATTTCTATATTAAAAAATCCTTACAGAGTTAGGCACAGCAAGTTTGCATTCTATTTAAAAGCTTGTTAAGTATTTGTTTCAAACCAGATTTTCTTATATGTTACTTAGTTAAGGGGCTCAAGGCTTTGGTTAGAATTTTTACTAATTTCAAATTTAATAATTGATAGGAATGTTTGATTTGCTAATAAACTTGCTATGTATCAATTTGTAAGGGATACTGTCTGAGTAAGAAATACTATAAAAGAGATGAGATCTCTGTACTTAGAATTATACAATTTTTTTAATGTTCTTTACATTGCTTTCAGAAGAAACAATGCTGTCATTCTCAGAAGGCCTCTGCTCTTTCCTCCCAAATGAAAAGTCTGCAAGACACATGCTTTTAATCTCCAATATCAAAAAGTGAACTATAATCAATAATTATGTACCTCTTATATTTATTTACTATCAATGTTAGTTTGCTAGGACTGCCAGAACAAAACACCAGTGACGGCCGGGCGCGGTGGCTCAAGCCTGTAATCCCAGCGCTTTGGGAGGCCGAGACCGGCGGATCACGAAGTCAGGAGATGGAGACCAGCCTGGCTAACACGGTGAAACCCCGTCTCTACCAAAAAAATACAAAAAACTGGCCAGGCAAGGTGACGGGTGCCTGTAGTCCCAGCTACTCGGGAGGCTGAGGCAGGAGAATGGCGTAGACGCGGGAGGCGGAGCTTGCAGTGAGCTGAGATCCGGCCACTGCACTCCAGCCTGGGCGACACAGCGAGACTCCGTCTCAAAAAAAAAATAAATAAATAAGTAAAAATAAAAAATAAAAAATAAAAACCACCAGTGACTGGGTGGCTTAAACAACAGAAGTTTATTTTCTCACACTTCTGAAGGAAGTCCAAGTTCAAGGTACTGGCAGAGGGTTGCAGATGGCTGCCTTCTTGCTGTCTCTACCAATTGTTGTCCCTCTGTGCATGGGTTCCCCTGATGTCTCTTTCTCTTCTTGTAAGAACACCGGTTATATTGGGTTAGGGACCCTTTCTACTGGCCTCATTTTTAACCTAATCATTCCTTTAATGACCTTATTTACAAATATAGTCACATTCTAACATACTGGGGGTTAGGGCTTCAATGTATGATTTTGGGTGGAATACAACTCAGCCCAAAATACTATCAAAGGATATAAGGCAGACATGCAGTATTTTATTTTTCCTCACAACATTCTAGTGATGTAAGTAGGACTGATTATATGATTTCACATGTAAAATCTGTGCTATTTGTACCTCATAGATTTCAGATACTGATCTTACATGTTTTAAGAAGAATTATTTTTAATAATACAAAAGGGATCATTGTAAGTTGTTGCAAAGTACAGTATAAAGAATTGCTATTACCGCCTATGCAGAAATATTGTGTTACATTGTTTTGCCTGCATGCTTTCTATTCTTTTCTATTAGTACATCCACTTTTTAAATGTAAAATTAGTACCTCCTTTGTTGCTTACAATATATTACAAATGTTTTTATGACATTAAATATTTTTAAAAAACAAAGAATATATTTTTATTTGCACAAGATTATATTGAATAGGTGTTTAATTTTATAAATTTCATTTCAAGAAATAAAATTACGATGTCATTGATTTTTTAGTTTTTATTTATTGTTTATTTAATCACTAGAATGAATACTCTTTCTTATCTTAATTTTTGTGGTAAGAATACATAATATGACATCTACCTCTTAAAGAAATGTTTAAGTTCACAATATAGTATTATTAACTATAGGTATAATGTTGTACAGTAGATCTCTAGAACTTACCCATCTTGCATAACTAAAATATTAAACCAATTGAACAGCAACTCTCTCTTTGCCCCCCTTCCAGCCTCTAGCAACTACCATTCTACTCTCTTTTTCTATGACTTTGTCTACTCTAGATACCTAATATATGTGAAATTGTGCAGTATTTGTCCTTCTATGACTGGTTTATTTCACCTGGCATAATGTCCTCCAGGTTAATCCATACTGTAGCATATGGCAGAATTTATGAGGGTTTCTTCTGGGATATTTATAATTTTTGGTTTTATATTTAAGTATTTAATCCTTCTTTTTTTTTTTTTTTTTTTTTGGTTTTTAATCCATTCATTTGTTAATAGACACTTTGGTTGTTTCCATATCTTGGCTATTATGCATAGTGCTGCAATGAGCATGAGAGTTTATTTCTCTCTTCAAGGTCCTGATTTTAATTCTTCAGGATATATACGCAAAAGTGATTGCTGGGTCATATGGTAGTTCTATTTTTAATTTTTTGAGAGAACCTACATAGTGTTTCCATAGTGGTTGCACCATTTTTCATTCCCGCCAATAGTGTAAAAGAGTTCTAAGTTGTCCACATCCTTGAAAATAATTGTTATCTTTTCTAATAATGATAAGCATGAGGTGATATTTCATTGTGGTTTGAATTTGCAATTCCTGGATGATTAGTGAAATTGAGCATGTTTTTATATACTTGTTTGCCATTTGTATGTCTTCTTTGTCGGAGTCCTTTACCCATTTTTCAGATTGAATTATTTGTTTTTTTTACCCTTGAGTTGTAGTGGTTTTTTATATATTGTGGATATTAACCCTTTATCAGATGTAGGGTTTACAAATATTTTCTCTCATTTTTTAGGTTGCCATTTCAATCTGTTGTTTCTTTTGCGGTGCTGAAAGTTTTTAGTTTGATATAATCTAAATTATCTAATTTTGCTTTTGTTGATTGTGCTTTTTGTGTCATATGCAAGAAAACATTGTTAAGCCCAATGTTATAATAGTTTTCACTGATGTTTTTGGCCAGGAGTTACATAGTTCCAGGTCTTGTTTAAGTCTTTAATCTATTTTGAGTTGATTTTTATGTATGATATAAGATAGGGGTCAGATTTAATTTTCTCTTTTTTTGCTATGTGAATATTCAGCTTTCCCAACATTTGTTGAAGAGAATATGCTTTCTATCTTGTATATTCTTGATTTTTGGAACTCTCATTGAACATCAGTTGACCATACATATGAGAGTTTAATTCTGGATTCTCTATTCTGTTCCATTGGTCTATACATCTGTTTCTAGGTTAGTACCTTACTATTTTAATAACAATAGCATTGTAATATTTTCAGATGAGGACATGTGATGCCTCCAGCTTTGTTCCTCTTTCTCAAGATTGCTTTGGCTATTTGGAGTTTTTTTCTATTTCTGTAAAAAGCAACATTGGAATCTTGAAGCTGGCCCAGGATACTGCAACTTATTAACTGAAATCTGAATCTCTCGTAAAGCTGTTTTTGTTACTTATATCGCTGTTAAATCTGTGTTTCTGTGGGAGAATGAGGGCTGGGATTTCTTATTCTTCCATCTTGCTGATATCACCTGGGCTGAGTCCTTTTCACGTATTTATTGGCTCTATTTTTTTCTGTCAGTTGTTTGTCAATGTTCTTAACTCAGTGTTATATCTGAGTAATCATAGTTTTCTTACTGAATTTTAAGAACTCTTTGTAGAGTAGGGGATATTAACACATGGTCTATAATACATGTTGTACATATTTTCCCAGTTGGTTCTATGACTTGTAATCTTATTATGGAAGAAATGTATCAATATTTTTCTTTGCAAAGGCTTTAGTTGGGTGCTTCAGCCAAGGAGAATGGGGGAAAAGGCTCAAATCCAACTCCCTTAACAACAAAATTGGGGGTTCATATTACAGGGAAAACAAAAATTAGGGAAGGGTAAGGAAGCAATCATGATGGATGAAGGGTCTGGCATTTCACTATCCAAATGTAGTGATCTAAGGAGTTTCAGCTCCTTGCCTGAGGATCAGACTCCCGAGGAAGGAACTCACATGACACAAATGTAAGTTTCAAGTTTTAAGACCAGGGAGGGTGAATTTCTATGTTTTTTCAAAAAAACGTAAATATTAGTTCTATGAAACAATTGGGCCTCTTTCACTGGCATTGAGTTATATTTAAAAATGTAATTAAAATATTGGGAGGCTGAGGCACATGGATCACGAGGTCAGGAGATCAAGACCATCCTGGCTAACACGGTGAAATCCCGTCTCTACTAAAAATACAAAAAAATTAGCTGGACGTGGTGGCAGCCATCCGTAGTCTCAGATACTCAGGAGGCTGAGGCAGAAGAATGGAGTGAACTCGGGAGGTGGAGCTTGCAGTGAGCCGAGAACGCGCCACTGCACTCCAGCCTGGGTGACAGAGCAAGACTCTGCCTCAAAAAAAAAAAAAATTAATTAAAATAATACATTACCATATTATGTCTATAGCTAGTATATGAAGTTGGCAAGAGTTCTTCACTAGTATTCTCGATTCCTGGTCCTTTACAATGCCCTCCATTTCACTGACAATAAATAAAAACAAGAGGTGTCTTTCCACTGGGATAGCATCACCTCTGAAGTGTTTCCTCCTGACATTTACCATCTGTCTGTTCAGTTTCATGGATTATCTACTTCTTACTCTTCTGAGATGGGTAGTTTATTCAAGACCTTCCCTTACTTACTCTGCCACCCAGAGATCAGGTGTAGAATACTCAGATATGTTTTTAAATTTTTTTCTAATTAAAAAGGATGTCTTGACTTCTTTATCTCAATGTTGCCATCTTTCTTCTCTCCTCAAGATGCAATACCTGCCATACTACATTGCTAAAGTTTTTGTTGGAAAGTCACATCTAACTACTTTTGAAGCCTTCAACTTTTCAAGAATCTGTTGACTCTTTTTTCTGTCTCACATTACATTACCTACATTGTGTAATGTCACTGGGTCATTGTAATTTATTGACATGCAGCACCCAATTAAAGAATTGGAGAATAAAAAAAAAAAAAAAAGGCCTAGCTGTATGAAGACACTAATGGACACTTGATTAGAGTCTTTTTATGTAATAGTACTCTTTTGAGGTATAATTTACACAAAGTAAAATGTATAGTTCTTAAATGCACAGGTCAATGAATATCGACAAACATAAATATGTGTTAAATTAAGTTTAGCCTAAAGCTGCCTCCTTACATATTTTAAGATCAGCCTAAAGGAATTTCCATATATAGTGAATTAACTCACTGGATTTGTAAACAGGGTGTAACCTATTCTTGTGCCAATCACCAAGTTTTGGCCAATGAAAAGCAGCCACATGTTCAAATCCTATTCAAATAAGGCAAACACTGAGCTGTAACCAGTACAGATGTGTCTATACCTCATTTTCATTTTATATACATCACTTTCCTTTTTCTGTTCATAAATCTTCTTCCACTATGAAACAGAGATGGAGTCTCTGAATCGATTCTGCTTTGAGAGGCTACCCAATTTGTGGATTGTTATTTACTCAATTAAATTATGTTAAATGTAACTTGTATAAAGTTTTGCTTTTAACACACCCATGCAACCATTACCCAGATTGAGATGAAGAACATCTCTATTAATCACAGAAAGTTTCTCTAAATCCCTTCTCAGCTAATCCCTCCCTCCCAAAGGCAACCATTATTCTAATTTCAACCACTATTAGATTAGTTTTACCTGTTTTTCAATTTCATATAAATATATGTATAAATAAATGCACATGATATGTACTTTCTGGTGTGTGGCTTATTTTGCAAAACATAATGTCTACAAGTGTTTCCATGTTACTTTGTGTTGTTCATTTATACTTATTGCTGACTAGTAATTCATTAGATAAATATACCACTGCTTTTGTCCATTATTCTATATATCTATATTTGAGTAATTTTGTTTCTTGCTGTTACAAATAGAGTTGTTATTAAAATTCTTTTTATTTAAAACTTTATTTTTAGAGCTGTTTTAGGATCACAACAAAATTGAGGAGAAGGTACAGAAATTGACATATATGCTCTGCCCCTACATATGAATAGCCTCCCCCGTTATCCCATTATCACCATTGCCCCAAGATTATCCCATTATCACCATCCCCCCGAAGAGAGGTAGATTTGTTACAATCAATTAATCCACATTGACACACTGATATAGTTTGGATTTGTGTCCCTGCCCAAATCTCATGTTGAATTGCAGGAGGGGCCTGCAGGGAGGTAATTAGATCATGGGGACAGATAACCCCCTTGCTGTTCTTGTGATAGTGAGGAAGTTCTCATGAGAGCTGATGGTTTAAAAGTGCGTTGCATTTCCACGTTCATTTTCTCTCTCTCCTGCAACCATGTGAAAATGTGCCTGCATTCTCTTTGCCTTCCATTATGATCATAAGTTTCCTGAGGCCTCCCTAACTATGCTCCTGCACCTCTTTTCTTCATAAATCACCTAGTATCAGGTAGTTTGTTATAGCAGTGTGAGAACAGACTAATGCAGAAAATTGGTACTAGAATGGTGGGACACTGCTATAAAGATACTTGACAATGGGGAAGTGACTTTGGAACTGGGAAATGGGCAGAGGTTGGAACAGCTTGCAGAGCTCAGGAGAAGACAGGAAGATGTGGGAAAGTTTGGAACTTCCTAGAAACTCGTTGAGTGGTTTTGACCAAAATTCTGATAGTGATATGGACAATGAAGTCCAAGCTGAAGTGGTCTCACATAGGGATGAGGAACTTATTGGGAACTGGAGTAAAGGTCACTCTTGATATATCCTTCAGCAGAGACTGGCAGCATTGTGCCCCTGCTCTAGAGATCTGTGGAACTTTGAACTTGAACAGGATGATTTAGGGTATCTGGTGGAAGAAATTTCTAAGTAGCAAAGCATTCAAGATGTGACCTTGCTATTTCTAAAAGTGTATGTTCATATGTGTGAATAAATAGATTATCTCAAACTTGAACTTACATTTAAAAAAAAAAAAAAAGTAGAACAAAAAAGATTGGAAAATTTGCAGCCTGACCATGTGGCAGAAAAGGAAAACTTATTTTCTGGAGAGAAATGCAAGCTTGCTGCAGCAATTTGTATAAGAGGAGCTGAAGGTTAATAGCCAAGGCAATGGGGAAAATGCCTCCAAGGCGTTTCAGGGATCTTCATGGCAGCCTCTATCATCACAGGTGCAGAGGCCTAGGAGAAAAAATACTGATTTTGTTGGCCAGGCCCAGGGTCTAGCTGCTCTGTGCAGCCTTGGGACATGGCCCTCTGCTTCCCAGCCACTCCAGCCCCAGCCTTGGCTAAAAGGGGCCAAGTAACAGCTTAGTGCATGACTTCATATCATGCAGGCCCCAAGCCTTGGTGGCTTTCACCTGGTGCTGGACCTTCAGGTGCATGAAGGCGAGTTGAAGTTAGAGAACCTCTGCCTAGATTTCACAGGATGTAGGGAAATACCTGGATGTCCAGGAAGAAGTCTGCTGCAGAAGCAGAGCCCTCATGGAGAACCTCTACTAGGGCAGTAAAGAGGGAAAATGTGGGGTTGGTGTCCCCACAGGAGTTCCCACTGGGGCACTGCCTAGTGGAGCCATGAGAAGAAAACAACCATCCTCCAGATCCCAGAATGGTAGCTCCACTGACAGCTTGCACCAGGCACCTGGAAAAGACTAAGGAATTCAACACCAGCCCACGAAAGCAGACATGGGGACTGTTCTCTGCAGAGCCACAGGGCAGAGCTGCCCAAGGCCTTAGGAGCTCATCTCTTGCATCAGCATTCCTTGGATGTGAGACATAGAGTCAAAGGAAATTATTTTGGAGCTTTCAGATTTAATGCCTGCCTTGCTGGGTTTTGGATTTGTATGGGGCCAATAGCCCTTTTGTTTGGCTAACTTTTCCCATTTGGAATAAAATAATTTACCCAATGCCTGTACCCCCATTGTGTCTTAGATGTAACTAACTTGTTTTTGATTTTACAGTCTCATAGGGAGAAGGGACTTACCTTGTCTCAGATGAGACTTTGGATGTGGACTTTTGAGTTAATGGTGAAATGAGTTAAGATTGGAGGACTGTTGAGAAGGGATAATTCTATTTTGCAAAGTGAGAAAGACATGAGGTTTGGGAGGCACCAGGGGTGGAATGATATGGTTTAAATTTGTATACCCACCCAAATCTCATGTCACATTGGAGAAAGGGCCTGATGGAAGGTGACTGGATCATGGGGGTAAATTTCCTCATTGCTATGCTTGTGATAGTGAGCTCTCATGAGATCTGATGGTTTAAAAGTGTGTGGCACTTCCCCCTTTACTCTCTCCTGTTGTCATGTGAAGAAGGTGCTTGCTTCCCCTTCCCCTTCTGCCATGATTATAAGTTTCCTAAGGCCTCTAAGTCATGTTTTCTGTTAAGCCTGCAGAACTGTGAGTCAATGAAACCTATTTTCTTTATAAATTACCCAGTCTCAGGTAGTTCTTTATAGCTGTGTGAGAACACACTAATATACATACTATGTTTCCTTTTCATATTGGCTTCTTTCATTTAGCAATATGCATTTAAGTGTCCTCTATGTCTTTATATGGCTTGATAGCTTATTTTTTAGTGCTAAATAATATTCCATGGTCTGGAAGTACCACCGTTTATTTATCCATTCACCTACTGAAAGACATCTTGATTGCTTTCAAGTTTTGGCAATTATGTATAAAGCTATTATAAGCATACATGTGTATATTTATGGGTGGATGAACATTCTTGTACAAGCCCCTCCCATCTTATTTTGTAGGCATATATTTTATTTTTATGGATATGAACCTAGGTGTAGAATTGCTGCATCATAGGATAGATATATGTTTATTTTATCACAAGCTGCCCAGCAGCATTCCGATGTACCATTTTCTAGTCTCATCAGCAATGTATAGGAGTTTCTGTTCTTTACATCTTAGTACTGGTTAGAATCTTCACTTTCATTATAAAGCTTATTCTAAGAAACTAACCCTCCTTTAAACGAAAACAACTACAAAGGCAAAATTAAACCAATGCTATTAACTCTTGTCATTTAAACTAGGAAACTTAGTATGAATAATGTTTCTCTCATCCTATGTGATTTAAGCTTTTAAAGGTATTCAATTGCTCTTATCTTCTGCATGAACATACACTCCTCTCAGTTCTTTTATTCTTCTTCACCCTGTGAAACTAAAAAATAAGGCATAGTAGTTTTAAGTCAATTGCATTCTAAATATGTTCATCATGATGCAGGATTCATGTAAAATGTTAAGCAAAACTCATGAAAAAGAGTAGATATTAAGAAAAAAGGTGTGTATGAAGTAAGAACTGATGACTCACAGTACACATTTTTTGAGACTTTTCTATTTTCTTGTTTTTAAGATTTTCCACTGAACGATTTGGATTAAGGTCTATAACATTTCGTGCTGTGTACATGAAAAATCTCAGACAGGTCTCAGTTAATTTAGAAAGTTTATTTTGCCAAAGATGAGGATGCACACTCATGACATAGCCTCAGGAGACCCTGATGGTAGGTACACATTTTGGTTTTATACAATTTAAGGAGATGAGACATCAATCAACATATGTAAGATGAACATTGGTTCAGTCTGAAAAGATAAGAAAACTTGATGCTAAGAGGGGGCTTCCAGAGCATAGGTTGATAAGAGACAAATGGTTGCATTCTTTCGAGTTTCTGATTAGCCTCTCCAAAGGAGGCAATCAGGTATGCATTTATCTCAGTGAGCAGAGGGTGACTGAATAGAATGGGAGGCAGGTTTGCCCTAAGCAGTTCTCAGCATGACTTTTCCCTTTAGTTTAGTGAGTTTGGGGGTCCAAGATATTTTCTTTTCACATTTTCCCCTTTCTCTTTTTAAAAATCTTTTGGAGAAAACATTTTAGAAGAAAACGAGTCTTTTGTCTCAGTTTTCATCTGATTCTCATGGCTAGGATCATTTATTCCTAAACCCTTACAGTTTCACATGTCAACCTCTTCAGCGATAGTCCCTGGGTCTTGAAGGGTTGAAAAGCTTTCATTTCCAACTCTGTGTCCCAGGAACGCCTTTTATTTTGATTGGCATCCTCTATCAGACCTGAAGATGAGGCTTTAATTGTTGTCTGTGTTTAAGATTTAGCAGACTTTGGTGTCCTTTTTAGACCCAGGAGTCAAAGCCCTGGAACTCAATGTCACAGGGACTTTAAAAGCACATACAGGAAGATACATGGATGTAATAACCTTAATTTTTTCTTTAAAAAAATTAAATCTCATTTTTCCCTAAGCAAACCAAATTTAATGATAATAAAATAGAAATTATTCTGATAAAACATAAAATATGTTAAGCCAGCTACCAAAAGGCAGCAGAAAAGACTTTCTGCATTGTGTTGGAAGAAGACATTTCCTTTAGACCTTTAAAAATACATTG
>NW_012108352.1:881503-882423 GCF_000951045.1 Mandrillus leucophaeus | reverse complement strand
GAAACAGGTTATCAATAATCTGAAAGTCTAAGATAGAAGAAAAAAAGGTTTTTATAAATTTATAAGCTGTACTTCTATCTGAATGCCTAATATGTCTATGTATTTATGTATTGTGTAAACAATCTTTCACTACCAAAAATATATAAAAGAGCTCTAATTAAATGGCTTAAGAAAATAAAAGCATTTGAATCAAATACTTTATCAGGGGAAATAAAAGACTAGTCAAATGCTTTTTTTCAAGTAAAAGTAAATTAAGTAAAATCTTTCACAAATAAGCTAACTTTAAAATTATTGGTAAAGTAATATTAGAAATATCTTAAGAACTGCCAATATACTTTTGTTTGCATTTATTAATCAAGCACTTTCATACTTATCTCTGCCAAATGCTATTATAAGGTGTCAAAATTTGGTGCAGGGGATACAAAACTATAAACCCAGCCTGATAGAATGATCTTTGCTTATGTAATTTTTAATAAATAAGACATAGATATTGGTTTAATAAAAATACTTAAATCTTGAATTTAGTAAGATTACCATAACTTCTAATCTTGTGGCTTCAGGTGGTCTAGTACACATGCAGTAAGGTTTGTTTTGGGAAAGGACTGTTATCATCTTTGTTTCAGAGATATACTATAAACTAAGTTCCTCCCAAAAGTTAGTTCAGCCTGCACTCAGGAATGAACAAGGACAGCTGGGAGGTTAGAAGCAAGATGGAGTCAGTTAGGTCAAGTCTTTTTCACTGTCTCAGTTATAATTTTGCAATGGCAGTTCCATAACATTAAATAATGACAATCACAGTTTTTCTAAATAATGTAGGTAATCAGGGCCGAGTGCAGTGGCCCACGCCTGTAATCACAGCACTTTGGGAGGCCAAGTGGGGCGGATCACCTGAGGTCAGGAGTTCCAGACCAGCCTGGCCA
>NW_012108352.1:878211-880452 GCF_000951045.1 Mandrillus leucophaeus | reverse complement strand
AGACAAAGACATTTCTAAGTTCCTAAACCACACTCTTCCTTAAAATCCCAAGAGTAGCCTCTGTTGCAATAACTATTTCAGCAACAACAACAACAACAACAACAACAAAATAAACAGGTAACTCAATGCAAAAGCAGTTTAAGAGCTGAGATGAACTTGTCTGTTTACATTCTTGGGGTTCCATAAGGAAAAACAGGTTTCTCTCTCAAAAGGAATCTGGTGCTTTCTCCATTTTCTTTAAGGAACCCCAGGCTATCATAAACTGTTATATGTCCCCCATGCGGCAGATGGCGCAAGAGAAAGGAGGGCCAGCAGAAGTAAATGAAGGAAACAGAATTTAGTCAACTGAGAAGAAAAACAACTTTTGCTCAAAGGAAAAAAAAAAAAAAGACAAGGTCCTAGGAGAAAAACAAAAACAAAAACAAAAACATGAAGGCCTTTTAAATGCAAAGACACACATGTTGATATTAGCTTTTAATTAAGCTGAGTTTTAACCACTGAGCTCCTTTAAAAAAATCTTTTAAAATCTCATTATCATATTTCAGCTAGGATGAATTGTTGCCATTTAAGTACAGCCATTGCTCTTTCAGTTTGGCCTGGCTAGCAAAAAGGTGGCCTTGTTATGTAAATAAAGCTTCTTAGTAGTCAAAATCAAAATTGTTTCCTTTTTTTTTTTCCTTTTGCCCTCCGTTTTCTTCCTTCACCACACCTCCTTTTGTGTGTGTGTGTGCATGTGAGACTTAGCTACTTCAGAGGCCCTGTTCCCCATAATTTGGAATTTACTTCGGGTTTGATCAAGTTTAACAGTGTTGATCAAACCCAATGGGAAAAAGACCAAAACAACAACAAAAACAGAAACAACAATAACAACAAAAAACCAAAAACACAGTTAAGCAAAACAAATGATCACACAATTTCTATGATTACTGAGTGCTCTAACGGTAAGGAGAGATTAAGACCAGCTGGTTGTTAATCTTAAGTTTGGCCAAGACAAACCCCAATTCAGTTACTTATCTAGGGATGGAACTCAGGCTGAAGGCTGGTCTCTACCATCCTAGAAGCAGGAAAAACAAAACAAAACCCTCCTCTTCCCTGTTGGCAGCAAGTTCAAACTCCATAAAGGAGTTACCTGCCCTTAATCATCATGGAAGCAGGAAAAACTTTGCCTTCCTCGTGTTGGAAAAAAGTAATATTCCAAAGGGGGGAGCAAAAAAAAAGAGTTATATAGCAAAATAAACTTTAGATCTCGACCAAATTTGGGGAGATCAGGAATTCTCTGGGCGGGTGGATGGGGGTGCTTCCAGGCCTCAGCAAATTGTCCTGTTAGTTTGAGCCATAAGGATAGTTCAAGATGGTACCAAGCACTGACAAGAAATTTGTCAAAAGTCAGAGGCATCTCCACTCAGAATCCCTTCATGGTTACCAAAATGCGAATCGTGAATATCTGAAACAGGTCTCAGATAATTAGGAAGTTTATTTTGCCAAGGCTGAGGACACTTGCTCATGTCACAGCTTCAGAAGGTCGTGACAACACGTGGCCAAGGTGGTCAGGACACAGTTTGCTTTTATACATTTTAAGGAGACATGAGACATCAATCAACACATGTAAGAAGAACATTGGTTCAGTCTGGAAAGGCAGGACTAGGCCAAGCAGGGAGGGTGCTTCCGGGTCATAGGTAGATAAAAGACAAATGATAACATTCTTCTGGGTTTCTGATTAGCCTCTCCAAAGGAGGCAATCAGGTATGCATTTATTTACGTGAGCAGAGGATGATTTTGATTAGCATGGGAGGCAGGTTTGCCCTAAGTAGTTCCCAGTTTGACCTTTCCCTTTAGTTTAGTGATTTTGGGGGCCCAAGATATTTTCCTTTCACCGTATCAATAGAATTGCACTTACTTGGTAATAAGTCAGAAGAGAAAAATGTAGGTCATTCCGGGCGCAGTGGCTCATGCCTGTAATCCCAGCACTTTGGGAGGCCGAGGCGGGCAGATAACGAGGTCAGGAGATGGAGACCATCCTGGCTAACACGGTGAAACTCCATCTCTACTAAAAATACAAAACAAAATTAGCCGGGTGTGGTCGCGGGCGCCTGTAGACCCAGCTACTTGGGAGGCTGAAGCGGGAGAATGGCATGAACCCAGGAGGCGGAGCTTGCAGTGAGCCAAGATCACGCCACTGCACTCCAGCCTGGGCGATAGAGTGAGACTCCGTCTCACTAAATAAATAAATAAATAAATAAA
>NW_012108352.1:854005-877551 GCF_000951045.1 Mandrillus leucophaeus | reverse complement strand
AAGAGACTGGTTAACATCTCCTCCCCAAAGCTATCCCTTAGGGTTGTCTTTAAAAATGAAGACAGCCATTCAAATGTATGTTAAATGTAAACAAAAATACTTTTAGAAGCTGTCAGGCCTCTGAGCCCAAGCCTGCACATATACATCCACATGTACTGAAGTAACTGAAGAATCACAAAAGAAGTGAAAATGGCCGGTTCCTGACTTAACTGATGACATTAATCTTGTGAAATTCCTTCTCCTGGACAATGAGTCTGGAAGCTCCCGCCGAGCACCTTGTGACCCCTGCCCCTGCCTGCCAGAGAACAACCCCTTTGACTGTAATTTTCCACTACCTACACAAATCCTATAAAACTGCCCCACCCCTATCTCTCCTTGCTGACTATTTTCAGACTCAGCCCACCTGCACCCAGGTGATTAAAAAGCTTTATTGCTCACACAAAGTCTGTTGATGGTCTCTTCACACGGAGGGACAGGCGGGCGGGCATGACAGAAACCTTTGCTATTTTTATTGGCCTGTAATATACAAGAAGGTGACAGAGTTCAGCATGAAGCTTAAAATGTAAGTAAAAGAGAGTGCTTAATGCAAAAGCAGCTCTAAAGAAAACTCCCCCACAATGCTTTTTCATCCAACAATTCCTCTTGTGTGCCTGGATCTTTACTAATAAAGATTGTAGTCATAATTGTAATAGTACAGAATTAATTTGGCTGATAGCTTGCAACAATTGGTTGTGTATTTACCATTTTAAAATTTTTGTCAATTTCTCTTCTTTTTACAATATTTGAATAGTTTGTCTATTCCACAGAAAGCAGAAGGCAGCTGATATATCGCTGTCTGGTTTCCTTCCTACCTTCCTTCTTTCTCTCCCTCACTCTTTCCTTCCCTCCCTCCCTTTCTTCCTTTCTTCCATTTTAAAACTCATGACTTGCATTTTTCTATTTAATATTTTATATAATGTTTGGCAACCCTGATTTCAACTGCTAAATTTAATCTCTGTTCCCTAAGTAGGCAGTTGCAATAAATTTTAGAATACTACCAGTACAACTGACAATCATCTCATTATTTTTCTTGAAAGATCACACTTCAGATAATCTTGTTCCCTGTAAAGGACAGTTTATTGTCAAATGTATAGTGCCTGGGGATGTTTATGATTTTAAACATGTTTCCATCCCGCTATTTTTCTGACAGCCTTGGTTCTGTCTTTACTGTGCTGAAAATAAACCCTGCATAGTAAGAAGTTTGTGCAGTCTTGGTAGTCCACTGAGGAGTGGGGATTACTTTAACTATAGCCCTAGATTTCTTACAGTAAAAGGAATGTTTTCCAAAATTTGCAGACTGGACCATAGTTAAAAACAACTTACAGCTTGTCACTGGAAAATCTACTATTTACAAGATTTATTGTGTAGTATTAAATCTCATAGTAATGGTTTTATATAGCCCAATTTTCTTAAGTCAAAGTATATGATATATTGCTTTGTAATTCCACAATCAACAGATGAAGGTATTTGCAGTAATTCCATATAGTGTTAATGATAATAAGAGCCATAAACTGAAAGCCCTTTTTGTATGGATAAGAGGAATAAGAGTTTAACTTCTATATATATATATTCCTTCATATTTTACCTGACTCAGATATCCTCATGAATCATACAGATTGCAGCATGCTGAGTGTGTTTTGCAAGATGCATATATGAGGTGATGATTAATGTTTAATCCCTTTCAAAATCACTAATAAGATCTGCTGGGTACAGTTGCTGGATCTGTTTATTTTACCAGATACGTACATGGGTACTCTGAAATGACTCATTGTTTACCTTTAGATTTCTAGAACAGTCTCTGCTTCCTGACCTCTTTTTTCCTGCTCCTGTGCCCTTGCAACAGACCGAACAAACACAATCTCTCTCTCTTTCTCTTTATACCTGGATTATATGTTAATTTAATTTAAATTAAATTAATTTTAGGAACACAAATGTTCCCTATTGTTAGTTGTAATAATCTCATTGTCACACTAGACTAGTTGTTATAGAACTCTCATTTTGGTTTCAGATATTTCATCTTTTCCTGCTAAAATTAATGTTTTTTTCCTTTGTCTGTGATTCACATCCTGATAATATTTTTGCCTCTATGAAACTAACCTGCTAATAATATGTTAAAGAAATTATTTTGTGTTGCAATTTATACTTAAAACCATTTCCACATTCAACGTTAACTAACTTTATATATATACTTATCCAAAGATACTGTTTCTGAGTGTCCCATTTTTAAATGATTTTTGTTCTTTCTCTTTCCCACCTGTTCCTTGTCTTGCCTTTAATAATGGAACAATATTCTACTTTCCTTCTTTCTGCCACGTAACCTCTTGCACAATGTTTCCCTTATCTAATTATGTGTTTGTTTAGAAGTTCTAGAGAGTAAATATTGAAGCAATTCAGGCCACTATGGAATTCTCCCTGACTTGGAGGTTACTTCAAGATTGCAGGTAATTTGCAGCCTGGTTATACCCAAGATGGCACCAGCCCATTCACCAGATGGGTCAATAATCCAAGGTAACTTGTCAGAGCAAGTCATGTAGACTGGCACCTCCTTGCCTCTCCTGCATGTCCCCACATACCACACTACCCTTTTTAAGCCCCTGCATTCTGTCTAAAATTTGAAATGGTTTATTTAGAGCAGGAGCCTGGACTATTTCCCCCTGCTAGCTTTGGAAAATAAAGCCACTGTTCTTTCATAGCATTTTGTCCTTGTTGACTGACTTTGCAAGCAACAAACAGCCAAGCCTGCACCTGGATACAATATATCCATTTTTATTATATTCTAGCTATACTGTAGATATAAGTCTTTATTAAGGAACAAAAGGAAAAAGTGTATCATATGTTCATGGTAGAAAACGTAGATAATGTAAATTTTTTCTTCTGGACTTGTCATCAGGATTCTAATTTTTAGATTTAGTTTGATAATTGTTTGGCCTTTGAAAAATTATATGCACTTGGTTTGTTTTCATTTTCTTAAGTCAAAACAAGGAAATAAAATCACATTTGATTTCCAGGAAAAGATAATATTTAAGTGGTTGTTTAGTGTTTTGTGTCTTTGGGGGTGGGAGGGGGTGTGCGGAATACACAAACACACACACACACACAGACACACACACACAGTCTATATATACTCTTACTGGAGCCATCACTATATTTTGAAAAAATGTAATAATCCATTGAAGCTTAAAATTAAAATTTTGATTAAGCTAAGAGCTATTTTTGTAGAAAAATAATAAAGCCTCAAATAGTAAACTCATTTGAGGCAAGTGGCATTTATTTCTGTGTATGTATAGGAAATACCATAAATGTCAATGGGATGTAATCTACTCTGAGAGACAAGTTATATTTTCCAAATTTCTACATATCAGCGTTACTCAGTGAAATTGAAAGACCATGGCCAGTGATTGAATTATGGTACTGCTCCTTACTAAGCTGCATGATTGTGGCCAAGTTATTTAACTTCTAGAGTATCAGTCTTGTACTCTGTAAATGGGATTTTTTAAAATAAGCTAGGCATCTATCTAGCACAGTGATTGCCTTGCTCTGTGTGCATGGTAAAATAGCCAATAATAATATTAAGATTTGTGTTCAATACCAAAAAATAGGAGATATTCAGGGATCAAAAGGAGACAAGTAAAAGGGACCTTTCTCATTTCTCCAACTTTTTCTCAGGATTCCTAGATTTAAGATGTAATAGGAAAATAGTCATTAGTGAGAAAGAAGCAAATGAAGAATTAACTCTGTATGTGTATTCTCAGGCATCTTGTTTTGGCTCTGCCATCCATCTTAAGCGAGCTTTCACAATCAAAGTAGAAGAGCATCAGACTTAGACACTGTTAAGAAATTCACTGCTGTTTCTGAACATCTTGTATTTCTGAACCTTCTGCTATGAGATTAAATTATCTTTCATTTTTGATAGTGAGATTAAATTTTGACAGTTATTAATGAATCAGAGGAATTAAATATCAGGACAAAATAGTGGGTGTTGGAAAAAGGCAAATTCGTGTCTAGGAAAAATTGTACAGCAGTAGAAACAATCCAGAACTTGGGAGAAAAAAATCAGTAATGCAAATAGTAATTTAGTAGTGATCATTCTTGTTAACAAATTCAACAAATAACACTATTCTCACAGGAGAAAATTTATACAAAATTTACTCCCCAAATAAAAATGGATGAAAGAAAAGACTCCCAGCCTTGTCTGAACATTCAGACATACAAGAAAATCAAATAACAAAACAAATAAATAAATAAATATAAAGAAAAGGAAAAGAAACACAAAGACACAAAGTTTATTGAACAGTGGAAAAGTTACATAAAAAACAAAATGATAAGAAATTTGACAAGTGTTGAGTGTGCCCCTGGGACTTGAAACGTTACTAAGAATGGGGGTGAAATTAATATTGAATTTAAAGTACAGGAATAACAGGAGTTCTTACTTTTCTTATTAGTTGTTACATAGATTCCTACCATTAAGAATCAAACTTAGCTTTTCAAGTTAGAACCATGAGATATGTCTTGACTTAAGCTTGATCTGTGCATGTATAATGTTAATACATATAATTAACTGCAGTATAAAGTCATTCTTCTGTATGACTATTTCTCTCTTGATTATCAACAAAAATTTTTCCCCCAGAGGAAAATCACTAATCCATAGAACCTGAAATGTAAGTATTCTGGAGTTGAAACATGACTAAGATCATATGTAAAATTCCACTGAGTATGTAATCAAAGAAATCAACAGATAATTTACAAACACAAAGAAAAAATCATAATTTAACAGAAAAGAAATTATTTGCTGCAATTGCTTAATTATTAGCAATTACATAAATGCAAATTAATATCATTTTAAGGTAGCTTTACATACTTATTAAACCACTAAGATATATAAAAAATATAAAATTTATACAAATCAATTTTAACCAACTGGACCTTAAAGTTCAGCATTCCTTAAATCTCCCCTTAGGACCAATTCCAAGGAATGGAATTGCTGTGTCAAAGATCACGGACATGTTTAAAGCTTCTTGAACTTATGTTGAGCCCAGAAAGGTTTGAATTCTAACCAGCCTTGGGTATTTTCATACTTTTCTCACTTTGACAGCATTATGGATGGATAATCTTGTTTTAGTTTGCATTTCTTTGGGACTAGTTCTTGAGCTTGAGCAGCCTTGAAGACAATTAGACATGGTCTCTGCACTTGGGGAGCTTACCCAGATAACTTGGAGGCAAGTCAGTAAATGTTAAGAGAAATATCATTTCAATATAATGTAATATATACTTCCTATTTTTTACTGCTGCTCTCCTTGCTTCTGGAGGAGAAAGGGTCACAAGGATACTGTGAAACAGACCCATCCCAATCTGACAGCAAAATGTTAATTGAAAATCTATTTGCTAAAGAATTCCAAGAGATATGCAAATACTGAACATGACTCTATTGACATTTCAACATGACTTTGCGTCACTGTTTTTTTTGTTTTTTTTGTTTTTGAAGTTCTCAGGTTGTACTTTCCCTGATGCATCATGACTAAATCCTATGAAGGGTGGGTTGTAGTGGGGCTGTGAATAGCAGTCAAGTGAGAAATATTAGATGGTGAGAGTGAGGCTCGTGATCAGGCATTAACCACCCTGGACTTCTCTAGGAGGTGAGCAATGGCCAGCCGCAGTGGCAGTTGCAGTAGCTGTAGAACATCCCAGGCTTTGAAATGCCAATTACTAGTAATCTCTACTAGGAATCTCTAGTACTAGAATCTGTAGTAGTAGTGGGCTTTTGCTGAACAACCTATCGACATGGCCTTTTCTCTACATCTATTGCCCCATTACATTCACACAACTCTGTGATACAGTGATTATCCCCATTATTAAACATGAGAGAACAGAGGTTCAGAAAGACCAAATATTTTGCCTCCACTGCAGAGTGAGTTATACAATTGGGATTTAAAGCCACTTTCATATGACTTACAAAGCCTTTTTCTGGCATGTAGCAGTTACTAGGAGTAAAATAGACAACCTAGGTAAATTAGACTGTCATCTTTGCTCAGACTGTAAGAATTGTACCTTCATTTTCCTCTCCTTTTCCTAGCTATAGAAATCTAATTTTTGGATTTTGTTTTTAATGGCTTTAAAGACAAACCTTTTTTTTTTTTTTTTTTGCAAAGACTTTGACTCACTCTGAGTTCCAAATTATTTTATTTTTGTGGCAACCGTGAAGGTAAAATTAGAGTGATGAGACCTGAATTAATCAGAGCAGGAAACCTTTGTTAATTAGATCATTGTTCTTATGATAATCTGCATCTCTGGAGGTTCTTGTAGTAAAGCGATGTCTGCAGCACTGAGCTGAAATGACAGCTTGCAATGTGTACTCTGCTAAAGGTTGCCTAGCAATAATTTATTAGAGATAATAATAAAACCTCATTGTTCTCTTTTAAAGGATTTCAAGTTTTCAGATGATAATAAATGTAATAAAAGGTAGATTGATATAAGCATCTTAACCTTACATATTAGGCTTAATAAAATGAATAGTCATATAGAGATGATTCAAACGTCTCCCTCATTATAATACTGCCTGAAATGACTACATTACAGACGATAAAGAAATGGCACACGGAAATGTGAAATCCTCAAACTCAATACTGTTTTCTAATATCCCGAGACTGGGGTGCACGGTGTTCTAATCTGTGACGGCCTCCCTAAGGAAGGTTTTAAAGTATATCGATGCTGGCCCCAATCTGAGAAATTCTGCAGCCATAGATAATTTTTTAAAGCACCCCAGATGACGTTAACGCAGGGTTGAATACCACAGCAGTAACTCACATAAAGCGTTATGTAATTTTTGGTCATCAATGGATGCCGCCTAATTGTGTGCTGTAAAGCAACGCAGACTCACTTGCTCTCCGGAAAAATTAGTTACCTCTGGGCTGTTGCCTGAAAAAAATCTTGAGTGTCCCAGGCTTTGAAGAGAAAGGGAGCAGCAGTAGTGCGGCCTGAAGGTATTGCCCTCTCGTGGTGGCTTCTTTAATAACAACGTAATGTGATGCTGCTATAGCTACACCCTTTTTGGAGAAGAAGATTTACTTTTAAAAGACTAAACTTTAAAATTCTAACAGGATTTTCTGGTTGACATTATTATTTAAGCGTTCTTTTTTATTTCATCATGATTAAATTATAAACTCAGGTCATTGCATTCAAGTACAGTCCTCCCATGTTAACCGTGTGGGGTTGGTTCCAGGACCCCAGTGGATAGCAAAACCCTTGGATGTTCAAGTCCCTGATATAAAATGGAATAGTATTTGCGTATAGTCTGCACACCTCTCCTTGTATATTTTATATCATATCCAGATTACTTATAGTATCTAATATAATTTAAGTGCCATACACATAGTTGTTTATATTGTATTGAGTTTTGTTTGTATTAGTTTGTATTGTCGTTTCGTTGTATTCTTAATTTCTATTTCATTCCAAGTATTTTCTCTCTGCTATTGGTTGAATCTACAGATGTGGAACCAATGAATATAGAGGGCAACTGTATATAATTCCTGTCTCCTGATTGAAACAATTTGGGGTCCTCACCTCCTTTGCCCTTATTGAAAGCCAAACGAATCAAATATTTGTTACAATGAATCTCAAGTGGCTGGTTTGCTTTTCTTTCTGTTTTGTATGACATGACACCATTTTTGGGGTGAATTAAACATTATAACTTTCTTCTTGGCATTTTTATCTTTTCTCCTCATGCTAATTCTTTGTTTTGTTTTCTTTTTACTTTGACTCTGGGATACCCTTCTATGTGAACACCTTTTAAAATGAATTTCAAAATCCATTGGGACAAGGTAGTTCAATTATTAAAGTAGAAAAAATTTCTGTTCTGGTTACTTTTGTGACATAGTCATGGCCTAAATCTCAATTTCCAAACAGAAACAGATACACACAAGTGCAAGTTTCTGGTAAATTACATTTGTTGCTGATTCAAGACAATGAAGCAAAATTAGAAAGATTCTTATTAAATGATGGTATTATGGCTCTGAACATAATCTGAGCACGTAATTCAAGTGGGCATTTCAGTTTCTTGGAAATGAGTTTCATGTGTGTGAGCAATTGGAAATTTCCTCCTCCTGTTATTCAGGCTCTTGAGGGCCAGACTTGAAGAAAATGACATCTGCATGGGGACTTAGGACATCATAATCTGTCATTTTGTTACTATGTTTTGCCTGCCTTAATTTTTCTCATTACTTCAGCTGAAATCTTTACATAATTCATTGTAATTTCATTTAGTGTTAAAACTTGAGATATTGATGGAGACTGTTTGTCAGCTGCTGTATTCTGCATTAGAGATGGGTCTATTCAAAGGGATGTGTAAACAAGAGATCCAACACACAAGAAGGCATCTAAAAAATCTTCAAGGTGACAGAGACTAGTGATAGAAATTCCTTAGACAGCCACTATATAGCAGGCCTAGAGAACAACCAGAATTACAGGAAGAGATAAAAAGGCTCTGGGTGAGAGGTCTTCAGAGCAGCGATAAGAAGAAGATACAAAAATTGTGTCGGAATGTATTGAGAGGATATTTATATAATCAAGGAAAGGTGTTGGTCGAGCTGAAAAATGTATAATACATGAAAGTCAAGACAATCTCTAACTGAAAAGAAAACAAAAAAATCCAGCCTTCTCCAGGGAAGGAAACATAACCAAAAAATAAACTATAAGTTTATGTTGAGACTAGCCTTTAGCACAGTCAATATAACATAAACAGTGAGCTGATCTATGAAACAATAATGATCTAATATAACTAATGTTGAAGATAAGGAGAACTATGCTTATATGTAAGGATGTGGTGCTGGGTAAGTGAGAGAAAGTTGAATCCTTCTCTTCTATAAGAGGAAGTCATTAGATAACATTTGCATCAGGCAGAATCCAATCAGGAGACAGAAACACTCTGTATTTAAGCAAAGAAAATTTAGCATAATTTTTTACTAGTTTATAAAGCTGTTAGCCATGTAATTAACTGAAAGGTTCAAAAGCAAATTGTATAATATCATGAAAGTAGAAAATAGAAGATGTAGCTATCCCCGTGGAGCTGATGAAACAAAAGGAAGAGGCTGAATGTTTAAAACTTCAGTGTTTTGAGAAGAGTGCCTTAACTGAAACTCAGTCCTCTGAAGAAGAGGGCACCTCTGCTAGTGTTGGTATTCGTGAACTCAGTGTAGCCTTTGTGGCAGCTGTGAAAGTGGACTAATCAAATCTCCCTTCAAGAGAGTACTTACTAATGGGAGCACTGTTAGCTCGCAGGCCCTAGCTTGAGATATCTTCAGTAGAAAGTAGAATCAGACTAAGATGCAGCTCTGAGAAAGTCCTAGGCTGCCCCACAGAGGGCTTTCATGCAAAGGGTGCTCGTAGGGGGTCCTGAGCTGGTCAGAAATTATGAATTCTTGTATTGCTGTCATGTTCAATCATTGGCTGGGGGCTTCTCAGTAATTCCACATCCTACAGCATTACATTACAGTACCTTTCTAGATGTTGAGTACTCAAGTGGATATATGTGTCTGGTGTTCATGGGAGGAACGTGAAGTGAAGATAGAAATGTGGTAGTTGTCAGCACATGGATGATGTTTAGCATCATGGGACTGGGCTTAGATATAGAAGAGAGATGAGTATCGAGCTCGGAGATAGAGCAACTATATATGAGGGAAATCAGGACAGCATGATTTCAGCAAGCCAGGGGAAAAAATGGAGTGGTCCACTCTGTCAAATGCTGGTAAGAGGTGGCATTACATAAAGGAAAATAAATGATCAATGAGTCAGTTGGGAACGGATTGAAGGAGAATATAGACCATTCATTGCAGAAAATTTGCTGTAAAGATAATTAATTGGGAGATACCTGGAGAGGGACATGAGGCCAAAGATATTTTGTTTTGTTTTGTTTTTTTGCCTGGCATAATCTTGGCTCACTGCAACCTCTGCCTTCCAGGTTCCAGTGATTCTGGTGACTCAGCTAACTGCGTAGCTGGGATTACAGGAGCCTGCCACCAAACACAGCTAATTTTTGTATTTTTAGTGGGTACGGGGTTTAGCCATGTTGGCCAGGCTTGTCTCAAACTCCTGGCCTCAAATGATTCACCCACCTCGGCCTCCCATACGCTGGGATTACAGGCAAGAGCCACTGCGCCTGACCAGTGCATTTTTGTTTTTTAAATTAAGAAGAGAGGTTCTGGATCTCTGGGGGACTGAGCACAGCACAAAATCAAACAGCAGCCTACAGAATAAAAAAAACTTAAAAAATCATATATTTCACAAGGGATTCATATAAAAAATTATGAGGAACACATACAACTCAATAGGAGAGAAAATGTGATTTAAAAATGGCCAAAGGACCTGAATAGACATTTATCAAAAGAAGACAAAAATGGTCAACAGGTATATGAGAAGGTGCTCAACCTTATTAATAATCAGGTAGTTGCAAATCAAAACCAATATGGGATATACTTCACACTCGTTATGATGGTTATTATCAACATGTCAAGATATATGTTGGCGAGGATGTGGAGGAAAGGACCCTTGTACACTTTTGATAGGAATATATATTAGTGCAGCCAGTGTGGAAAATAGAATGCATTTCCTAAAGAAATTAAAAATTGAGCTACAGTATGATCTGACAATTCCTCTTGTGGGCATATATCGTGAGGAAATGAAATCACCGGTTCATAAAAATATCTGCACCCCCATATGCTCATCCCGGCATCATTTACAATGGAAAAATGAAGGAAAAAACCTGAGTGCCCATTGACAGATGAAGTGATAAAGAAACTGTGGTATGTAAATAATGGAATATTATTCAGTCTTTAAAAAGGACATCCACCATTTGCCACAACATGGATGAAACTGTAGGACATTATGCTCAGTGAAAAAAGCCACATGCAGAAAGAAAAAAATATTGTATGATATCACTTATATGTGGAATCTAAAAGAGCAAAATATAAAAAGATAAAACAGTGGTTGCCAGAGGAAGGGGTGGGGATGGAGGTGGGACTAAATGAGGAGATGTAGGTCAGAGCTTGCAAAGTAGCAGATAAGTAGGATGAACAAGTCTAGAGATCTAATGTACAACATGAGAACTATAGCTTAAAAAAAAAATGTACTGTATTGGGATTCCTGTTAAGTGAGTAGCTTTTAGCTGCTCTTGCTACAAAATCAACAACAAAAAAAAATGGGTAACTATGTGAGATGATGGACATGTTAATTTGCTTCACTACAGTAACCGTTTTACTATCTATAAATATATGTATGCCATAACTTATGCCTTAAATATGCACAATAAAATTTATTTTTTTAGGTAAAATGATCCTAGAACAAGAGAACAAGTTTGGATGCTGATGGGAATGGCCCAGCAAGAGGGATAAACATGTGATACAAAGGAGAGAAAAAGATGGCTGCAAAGGAGCCATGTGTGGTGGCCCTTGCCTGTGATCCCAGCACTTCTGGATGCTGAGGCAGAAGAATCACTTGAGCGCAGGAGTTTAAGACCAGCCTGGATGATATAGTGAGACCCCATCTCTTAAAAAATAATAGTGGCAAGATCGTACCCTTGACTTAGTAGCAGTGTACAAGTGGAACGGTTATTCTAATTTGGGGTAAGAAACTCTTTCACTATAATAGACAAGTCAGAGTATATTAAAACAGATGCAGCAAATGGGAAGATATGATATGGAAAACTTGTGTATGCTTTCCTCTGATTCTTGTTAAGTAGAAAGCAAAAAGGAGGTTTTGGAGATTTTAGGAAAGAGGAAATTGGGAATTATCTAGGGAAATCTAGAAAATTGCAGAACTGTTCAAGGGTACCTGTTTTGCATTGTCTTTCAAAGATCATTTTGCAGAGGTGAAATTGAAATTTGGAAGGTCAAATGCCTTATCCAAGATCAAACAGCTAGGCAATCGTTGGATTTTTACTCAAATTCAGTTCCCTTGACTCTTATTCCAGAGCTCTTTCTCATCAAACATTTCTGTGTATTTCACTTGTGTTTTCAAAATGGTATTTTCTTTCCAAATGCTCAAGCTTCTGCTTAAAATATATCTTTTGATGTGGAGGAGGACTTCTCCCAATGCACTGCTCTTAAGTATGGGCAGTCTTGCAAAAACAAGAAATTCTTCTCTAAGGAGTGATTCTGTAAGCAGAAACTCAATAACTTGACTTTCTAATGCATTACAAACACAAAGTAGCCCATAGACATTGGAATTAGAATGCATTCTGAAACAGATGAGTGGGCTGATATACTTTATGGGTGGTGAGTTTGACAGTTATTGATTACTACTAAATCATGTGTGAAGGACAGCAGGATGTAAGATTAAAAAAATTCAAATATATGTAATTTCAAATATATTCACTGCCTCACCAGTATTCTGTGTTTTGAAAAGATATGTTCTAAAAATGCCAGGTAGTGCATGTGAAATAGTCCACACTGGGCTTGCAATGATTCAGAGGAATAGAGTAGGTGAATATATTTTAGTGTGACAAAAGACTTTAGAAATTACATAATACCCTATCCTTATTTAACATTGAGATTTATGAAGTCCACAAAATTATGAACATTAAGGAAGGTCACAAAAGCTAATTAGGAAATAAGCCAGAGCTAAAAGCTCGAGTTCAGTACTCTTATTTCAATGTTCTTAGCACAATGTGCAATGTTTTGAAAAAAAAAATGAAATGCATGTTTAGCTACCTGTATGTACGTGTATGCATATGTATGTAGCTCAGAGGCTATGAATACCAGGGTGTTGTGCTGACAACATTGTTCGAATGACTGTTTTGTACCATGTTAGCTGTACTATTGAGACTGGAATACTTACCTTCTCTGAGCATTGGTTTTCTCATCCCTTAGTTGGGGGGTTGGTCATTAATATGGTTTGGCTCTGTGTCCCCATCCAAATCTCATCTTAAATTGTAATCTGCACGTGTTGGGAGAGGAGCCTCGTGCGAGATGATTGTATCATGGGGGTGGTTTCCTCCATTCTGTTCTGATAATAGTGAGTGAGTTCTCATAAGATCTGATGGTTTTATGAGTTTTTGACAGTTCCCCCTTCACACACTCGCTTTCTTTCTCCTGCTGCCTTGTGAAAAAGATGCTTGCTTCCTCTTCCCCTTCCACCATGATTGTAAGTTTCCTGAGGCCTCCCCAGCCATGTGGAACTCTGAGTCAAGTAAACCTCTTTTCTTTATAAATTACCCAGTCTCAGGCAGTTCTTTATTCCACTGTGAAAATGAACTAATACAGTCATATCTAATTTGTAGGCTTGCTGCAAAAATGAAATGAGATTATGTAAAGGCTTCTAGCTTGTTATGGGCAAATTTTAGTGTGCTCAGTAAATGTTTGTACCATTTTTTTTCTTTTCCTTTTTCTATTTTGTGCTGAAAGGATAGATTAGGCAGGAGTTATCAGATGTATAGTGAAGCAGACATTCTATTCGTTTTGTCAAGGTATGTCTGTGGAAAGGTTGTTTTTCCCCCCCCCCCCTTAAAGGCAGATTCTCCTAAAGAGTAGAAAAATCTACTAGTTTTCTTTACTTTCTCCCTTAGTAGGTATCCAGCCAATGAGAGAAATATCTGAGGGAGTGAATAACTGAAAGTGTAGCAAGAACATGAATGACCTTTTTATAACAAGAAGTAAATGGCAATCCTGATTGACCATGAAAATCATGTGAAAAACTTAAAAGATAATATTCCTGGCATCAACTTCAAGAATTGCTATCTCTGGGGGTGGGGCCAAGGAATCTGTACATAATCTTCAGTTATTCTGGAGAAAGTGTGCTTCTTATGCAGCAAATAGACATGTAAATGTGCTAATTGATGGCCAACTTTGGTTGGGTAAAGACTGTTGAATTCGTTTATTTTACAAGTTTTAAAGTGTTCAGAAGCCTATGGGCAGCACATTACAAATCCTCTGACTTCTTTCTCATGTGCAAACTGAAGAATTTCAAAAAATGGCACACTGATTTTTTCCCAGTTTTCTTAAAGCAGAAATACTGTGTTCTTTTCAAGACAAACTAAGAGAAATTAATATATTCCCTGAATATTGCATTCGAATGAATGACATTTTATCATAATGTGCTAACTTGAATACTTGGTATTCAATACTTCAATCAAACTAATTCTTCCGGTGCAATTATTTGTTTTTAAAAGTTCATTTATTTTACAAATACTTGTTACAATGTTCAGACACATATGTATAGTAACCACTTGATTGAAATTAAAGTGAAGGTTAATAAATAATGGGGAATTTAGACTTAGAATGAAGATTTTCTTTTCCCTGCATTTTATTCAGGTAAAGCCTGAAAAGTCAAGGCATATGTATAAGATTCTAGTCCCTCAACTCCTCTCCTCTCCTCTCCTCTCCCCAGTGTTAGCCTATTTTATTAGCCTCTTCCCAGCTTTATTTCCATATCTTTTCTGTCTGGACCGCGTGTTTTATCGCTTTACATTTCCTGTAACACCTTTAATTCTCTCGTCTTTTCGTCCTACTGAGCACCTTCTGGAATAATCTGATATTGACTGAATACTTTTGAGTCGTCATGTAATTGAATATCTTAGTTTTGAAATATATTTTAAAGCTTTTCTCCTTAGTCTTTTTTATTTATTTATTTATTATTATTATTATACTTTAAGTTCTAGGGTACATGTGCACAATGTGCAGGTTTGTTATATATGTATACTTGTGCCATGTTGGTGTGCTGCACCCATCAACTCGTCAGCACCCATCAACTCGTCATTTACATCAGGTATAACTCCCAATGCAATCCCTCCCCACTCCCCCCTCCCCATGATAGGCCCCGGTGTGTGATGTCCCCCTTCCCGAGTCCAAGTGATCTCATTGTTCAGTTCCCACCTATGAGTGAGAACATGCATTGTTTGGTTTTCTGTTCTTGTGATAGTTTGCTAAGAATGATGGTTTCCAGCTGCATCCATGTCCCTACAAAGGACACAAACTCATCCTTTTTTATGGCTGTATAGTATTCCATGGTGTATATGTGCCACATTTTCTTAATTCAGTCTGTAACTGATGGACATTTGGGTTGATTCCAAGTCTTTGCTATTGTGAATAGTGCCGCAATAAACATATGTGTGCATGTGTCTTTATAGCAGCATGATTTATAATCCTTTGGGTGTATACCCAGTAATGGGATGGCTGGGTCATATGGTACATCCAGTTCTAGATCCTTGAGGAATCGCCATACTGTTTTCCATAATGGTTGAACTAGTTTACAATCCCATCAACAGTGTAAAAGTGTTCCTATTTCTCCACATCCTCTCCAGCACCTGTTGTTTCCTGACTTTTTAATGATCGCCATTCTAACTGGTGTGAGATGGTATCTCATTGTGGTTGTGATTTGCATTTCTCTGATGGCCAGTGATGATGAGCATTTTTTCATGTGTCTGTTGGCTGTATGAATGTCTTCTTTTGAGAAATGTCTGTTCATATCCTTTGCCCACTTTTTGATGGGGTTGTTTGTTTTTTTCTTGTAAATGTGTTTGAGTTCTTTGTAGGTTCTGGATATTAGCCCTTTGTCAGATGAGTAGATTGCAAAAATTTTCTCCCATTCTGTAGGTTGCCTGTTCACTCTGATGGTAGTTTCTTTTGCTATGCAGAAGCTCTTTAGTTTAATGAGATCCCATTTGTCAATTTTGGCTTTTGCTGCCGTTGCTTTTGGTGTTTTAGACATGAAGTCTTTGCCCATGCCTATGTCCTGAATGGTACTACCTAGGTTTTCCTCTAGGGTTTTTATGGTATTAGGTCTAACATTTAAGTCTCGAATCCATCTGGAATAAATTTTCGTATAAGGAGTAAGGAAAGGATCCAGTTTCAGCTTTCTACTTATGGCTAGCCAATTTTCCCAGCACCATTTATTAAATAGGGAATCTTTCCCCATTTCTTGTTTCTCTCAGGTTTATCAAAGATCATATGGCTGTAGATGTGTGGTATTATTTCTGAGGACTCTGTTCTGTTCCATTGGTCTATATCTCTGTTTTGGTACCAGTACCATGCTGTTTTGGTTACTGTAGCCTTGTAGTATAGTTTGAAGTCAGGTAGCGTGATGCCTCCAGGTTTGTTCTTTTGACTTAGGATTGTCTTGGAGATGTGGGCTCTTTTTTGGTTCCATATGAACTTTAAAGCAGTTTTTTCCAATTCTGTGAAGAAACTCTTAAGATATAGCCTTGAAATGTACTTTTGTAATATTTTTCCTCCCTCTAGGCACTCCCTTGCACTGTGACCCTATGACCAACATGTGGATGCTTATCTAACTATATGTTTGATTGATAATTCCAGGAGCTAATCTTGAAACAAGCCAGGCATGGAGACCCAGCTGCAGAACTCTCCTCCACCTAGAGATAACCTCAAGGTGGTTCATCGACAATGCATCTGCAGTCGAGGTGGTGCCAGCTGGTACTTTAAATGCACAATAACTCAAGAAAGCCATCAGAACAAGACATGCAGACCAGTACTATGCACCATTCTCATATGTTTCCCATACCAAACTTCCCTTTTTAAATCGCTTCATTCAGTCTAAAGATTTGAAAAGATTTTTGGAGGCTTGAGACTAGCCATCTCCTCATCCACTACCATTGAAATAAAGCTGCTTTTCTTCAACCACGCCTCACCTCTTGTGTATTGGACTTTTTGAGCAGTGAGAAGCTAGTCATAAATTTTAGATCCAGAAAGGGAGATAGAGAGAGAAAAAAAATCCTTCTATTAGAAGGATAGGAAATAGACTGATGTTTGTAAATGTAAGCAAGACTTTCTCAATAAGAAATTTGGTTTGGCTCTAGTACTCCCTAAGTAAATGACATTATGCATATTTCTTAACCTTTCTGGGCTGTTTTTTTTTTTTTTCAATTTCTGTAAAGTGCTATTAGCAATATATATCACAAATCTATTATGAGCATATATTCAGTGGAATGGGGGCATGTTTCAGTCACTTGGTATGTGAGATTTACCATTTTTAGCACCTACATGCTAAGTATAATATCGCTTCTTCCTTAACAACTGTACTTAAATTGTTCTTAAGAAGGTCATCCATAATTGCTAATTGTCAATGCCAATGACTTGTTTTTATTCCTCATATAACTTGACCTATCTGCAGCATTTGACACTGTTGATTCTCTTTTCCTTCAAAAATATTTCCCTTCAGTTTTCATATGTGGTACTGCTTTTTATTTTCCTCTTATCACTCTGAGTATACTTTTTAATTAACTTTGCTGGTTATTTCTCACTGCAAATTCCTTAACATTTGGAGTTTCCCAGGAGTTTCATCACCAGGTTCTCTGATCATCTATATATATTGTTCCTGGATTATCCTAACTGTTCTCATTGCTATCACCAACAAAGTAATGGCTCTTCAAACACCAGCTCATACATTCTACTAAGTAATCCAACAGTCTACTTTACATCTTCAACCAAATATTTCAAGATATCTTGACTTAACATGTCTAAAACAGAAAAGATTATCTTCTGTACCAAGTATGATCTTCTGCTATATTAAGTGTCATTATCCATTTAGTCTCATGAGCTACAAACCCCAGACTAAACTTAGTTTTATTTTCTTTCATTCTAACTCTTATCACCAACTATTGTGTCTTCTACCTGAAATGCCACACAATATGAAAGTAGAGACTTTCCCTCCTAAGTTTCAGTGTTATTTTCTTTAAGACCTATAGAATATATAAAAGTTTAGATAGAGAATTATATCAATGTGAAAAGAAATGGAAAAACAGAAATGGTCAAATAGATGGGAAGCAGTAGAGTTATATTTTATACTATACGTATCCATACATATTAAATTTTTATACATGAATTAAAGTTTAAAACTAAGAAATTAACCATGAAATACTTAAAAGAATACATAAGCACAAATTTATTTGATCTTAAGATACAGAAGGAATTTCTAAGCATGAAACCAAAGAAAAATATGTATAATTTTTTTTTTTAGATGGAAATTTCACTCTTGTTGCCCAGGCTGGAGTGCAATGGGGCGATCTTAGCTCACTGCAACCTCTGCCTCCCGGGTTCAAGCGATTCTTCTGCCTCAGCCTCCCGAGTAGCTGGGATTACAGGCATGTGCCACCACGCCTGGCTAATTTTGTATTTTTAGTAGAGATGGGGTTTCTCTACATTGGTCAGGTTGGTCTCGAACTCCCTACCTCAGGTGATCCACCCACCTCGGCCTTTCCAAGTGCTGGGATTACAGGTGTGAGCCACCATGCCTGGCCCTAACATTTTAATTTAAGCTTTTAAAACTGTTGTGATAATCACTAAAGAAAAGTTAAATGGTAGTAAAACTGGAAATAATTTGGGATTTTCTGGGTTTATTTATTTATTTATTTTGAGACAGAGTCTCGCTCTGTCACCCAGACTGGAATGCAGTGGCACGATATTGGCTCACTGCAACCTTCACCTCCTGGGTTCAAGCTATTCTCCTGCCTCAGTCTCCTGAATAGCTAGCATTATAAGCGTGCACCACCACATCTGGCAAATTTTTGTATTATTAGTAAAGATGGGGTTTCACCATGTTGGTCAGGCTGGTCTCAAACTCCTGACCTTGTGATCCGCCCACCTTGGTCTCCCAAAGTGCTGAGATTACAGGCATGAGCCACCGCGCCCAGCCTTAAACATGGAAATATTTTATACTTGTAAGACAGATATATGACTAATATCCTTAATTATTAAAATAAATCTTTCCAATCTACATATCTAAAGATCTAAAAATGAATACATCATTGGAAAATATGGGACCAATATCTTGGGCAAAATTATACATTTAAGTAAGTAACAAATACAGGAACGTTATTTATTTTATTAGTTATGAAAGATATTGCTAGCTGTTTACCAACACCCATTTCCCTCTTTTTCTTGAGCACAAAGGTAGCTTTCACTCCTAGCATCCTCTGAAGCTAAGTATGGCTATGTAACTAAGTTCTTTTCTACGGAATGCGAGCAGAAAATGATGTTTGTCCCTTTAAGTCAGTAGCAGTCTTTTATCAGTGTCAACATCCAGTTTACTTGCATATGTTTTACTTTGTTTCAATTTAGTTTAACCCATGAATATCTTTTCTTTTATAATCTTTTCTCTTTATGTCTGATTGGTGTGGCAAAATCCAGGATAAATTTATAAGCTATGCATTCAAGATGCCAGGTCCACAAGATTGTGGGAGCCTAAGTCCTTGAAATCATACATAAAGAACATGTATGCAGTGACTAGGAACCACATTCTGTGCTATTTTGTGAATGAAAAATTAACATCCATTATCTTTGAAACATTATACATTGTCAGTTCTACCTTTTTTCCCTGAAGCCTAAATGATGGAATTATATGCGATTATTGAGCATTATTTTTTGAGAAATATAAGGATATTATCAACATAACAATGCTTACAAATCTGAAGTTCCTAAATCTTCAAGCAAAACACTAAATTAAAAAATAATACCAGATTTATAGGACTAAAGATTAGTAGAAATTTTGCCAAAATATGAATAATGCTTATCTTTTTGGATAGTAGGACGGAGTGGTTTTCTTATTAGACTGGTCCAAAAGTAATTGTGGGTTCTGCCATGAAAAGTAATTGCAAAAACCGCAATTTTTTTTGAACCAATCTAACATTTTACTCCCCTGCATTTTGTAAGTTGTTTACAATGAGCATGTTATTAAAATGAACGCAGAAGCATTCAAGTCATGTGCATTAATTCATTGAAATTTCTGAACAGAAGAGAGATAATCAACTTTGGTATCCGAAGCATACTGCATTTCCTCACTTGAGAGAAAATATTTAAAAACAAAGTAGAAAGCCAAAATATCAGTTCAACATCTGATATTTGCAGAAGTAAATAGCAAATGGTGAATATACTGTATTTCTGCAAACATTTCATCATTTGGACTGTTGTTTGAAATTTTCTGAGTGTTTTGTTTATAGACATACTAAGATAGTTGTTAATGTCTTTCTTTGGTGAGCTAAATGTTTAATAAATTTTAGACTCAATGGGATTGTATGTCTGCTAAATTAGAGGAAATGTTTAGAAGGAAAGATGGGAAACAGAATGAAAGCCATCTAACTGAATTCCAATAAAAATCTACACTGTTAGTTAACTCAGACTATTGGTATGCTGTCCTCCTGGAAATTCATGGGACCTGAGCATGTTTCAAAATAATGTCTTTCAGCACAACTACGTCATCTAAGATTAGAGTATGCAATAAATTTGTCAAGTTTATTGAAGTTTCTGTTCTCTCCAACACCAACAGACATTTCTTTGAAATATACAATGGCCTATGAAAGTGACCTAATCAGTGATGCCGCATCATCATAGCAAAGGGATAAAAGTTTCTGCTTCTGTTTCTAATATACATGCTGTCCACTGTAGGTAGAGGTCACTTTGCTATCAAAGGCAACATAAAACAGGAAACACTCCAGTGAGGTTGAAAAATATTCCCCCTGCTTCCGGTGTAAAAGTTTGTGCCCCCAACTGATCTGAAGACTTAGAGATATTGTATGCTGATTCTGTAAGAGAAAGGACCATTTCGTCAAATGAGAAGATTCAAACACCTTCAAAAGGACATCCAGAAACTCATGTAAGCACTCTTATGACTTAGTATCAAATGATCTTGACTTTGCACACAACAGCATAGTCCAGAATTTATGTAATTCATCTTGTATTCAACACCTATTTATTTTGGTTGTGCTACGTTTATCTACTAAAGTTATCCCAAATATGGTACTTTAAGACTAAAATCTCTTTTAAAAAGTGAAATACTAAACTAATACAAAAAGTAACGATATGGTTTGGATCTGTGTCACCATTAAATCTTATGTTGAATTGTAACCCCCAGTGTTAGAGGTGTGTCCTCGTGGGGAGGTGATTGTATCATGGGAGTGGATTTCTCATGAATGGTTTAGCACCACCCCCTTGGTGCTGTTCTTGTGACAGTGAGTGACTTCTCACAAGATCTGGCTTTTTAAAAGTGTGTGGCACCCCCCCACATACCCCTCCCTCTCTCTCTTGCTCCGGCTTTCACCATGTGACATGCCTACTCCCCATTTGCCTTCCACCATAATTGGAAGCTTCCTGAGGCCTCCTCAGAAGCAGATGCCACTACACATCCTATACAGCCTGGAGAACTGTGAGCAAATTAAACCTATTTACTTTAATAAATTACTCTGTAACAGGTATTTCTTTATAGCCCTATAAGAACAGCCTAATACAAGTAGCAAGTGGCATTTTAATTAAGTACACATTCAAAGTTCAAATTGATAATATATAATTATTAGAAAGTCAACCAGTAAAAATAGTGATGCTATTGTGATACATACCAAAATTCTAAATCCAAACCTATCACCAATGGGTGATGGAAGCAGTCTTCTATCAGTGTCAGTATCCATTTTATTTGTGTATATTTCACTTTTCTCAAAATTATTTACATGATCCTCATTCACACAAATAAGTTGTAACAAATGTTAACAGCGTTTTAACAATTATCTGCAAATATCAGTTGAATTGATTTTAAACTTAAAGTTTTCAAAGCTAAATCTCTAACAATTTAAAGAGAGTACATGATAGTCGTTAAAAGCATGGTGATTTTAGCAGAAAGATTAAGTGGACTTAAACCCAACCCTACTTTATTATTTACTATCTCTACAATCAGAGGCAATCCAATTAACTTTCCCAAGTCTCATTTTTTTTTCAGCAGCAACATAGAAATAAAAATAATATACACCTTACGGTGCTATAAAGATATAATGACGAATTCATGGAAAACACTGAGGATAGTGCTTGATATATAGTAAACCCTAGATAAATAATATCCTAATCATTTTATGTGTAACAATCACACTTGCATTTCTTGTCTTACATATTTCAGCTACAAACCATGTTAATATTTATTTTTAACTGCACAACGATTACATGTGATAAGAACATGTAGCCTGTACCCAGAAGACGAACTAAGACTTACCTGTCATTTACCTGTGTATGATGCACATATGCCATGATAGTGTGCCTACTTGAACAATTTTATAATGAATGAATATTAAAAGACTACATACAGAAAAAATGACTAGTGCAGAACTCTCATCTTCCTTGTACATTTATTCCAAGGGACAATAGAAGTACACAAACATGAATTGACCAAGAGCATATATAAATGCCTTGATAATCTCTAGTGCATTTAAATTATGTATATACAAACAACAAGCGATTCATTCAAGCATGCTTTTTATTATAGGTTTCAAGTGGATAAAATTTAATTTCTAAAGAGTGTGTTAAAAGAAAATGTTTACAAGACCTGTAATCCTGTTTTAAAGTCGTTGATGTACTCAAATAATGTACCTTTAATAAGTTCGTTGGTACAGAGCAAGCATTCAATAGATATTTGTTGAGATAATTGCTTTTTCACGGTCATTCAGCCTTCATCTTGTACTCATAGCTTCAGTTGTACTATTAGAAAGATTAACAACAAGGTGACACTTTGTAGAATCCAGAGTGCTTTAGGTAAAAAGGAAATTATTTACTAATGTATCTGAAATTTCAAGTGTTTGTTGACTCAGACAGGTAAGAGTGACTTTAGGGCTCGAACATTGTAATTAACTTTCAATTCTATGGCTATGTTCAAATCAGTCTCAGGTTTTGTGTGGTGTCAAGATGCTGTCAACAGTTCAGGACCTATATTTTCCTAGATTCAAATCTAGTGAGCGAAGAGCTTACACTTTTCTTAGAAGTCCTAACAAAAGTCTTATGGACTTTTATGAAATTCCATGGTCATATCTGAACTAACTCTGGTCAGGAGTATGGGAAGATTTTGTTAGACAGGACTAAATAATATGCAAACCCAAAAGTCAAGGAATGAGTCAAATTTACTCAGAGTAAAATTTGGCTCTGGAATGAGAGTGAATGAGAGCCGGAGAGCCCAATACAATGAATGTTTGCTAAAATTAGTAATTCATACTGATTTTGTAAAACAATTTCCAGGGATGAATTTATGGATGTTGGTAGCCTGCTTTAAATGGTTGAACGTGTTCATAGTTCTATGTCAGACTTCTGCTACAAGTACAATTTTACAGTAGCTCAGAGCATAAATTGCAGATGTCTTTGTTTCTAATAATGGTACTCCATTATTTCCACTGCCTTTGAAAACATTTGTATCTAGAGACCTTATTCAAGCTCTTATCACTGAGCAGCATTGCCCTTAACAACTGTATTAAAAATGGTTCATTCTCTTAAGGATGACCTGAGTCAAGTTGTAGGAGTAGACTGTCAATAACATTTTCTCGGTTTCCCAGAGGTGAGTACATCATTACAAGTTTAAATGATGGGAAGGAGTCCTGTAGAATTATTAAAGTGGAAATGCCTGAAGACTTGCCTAACCCACTTTTATTCAATCTCAAATTGAGATGAACAATACAATCAATAATGCATGCATTCTAGACACTGCTTTATCTACTTTTTTTCTAATTTCCTTCCTTCCTTCCTTCCTTCCTTCCTTCCTTCCTTCCTTCC
>NW_012108352.1:829307-853864 GCF_000951045.1 Mandrillus leucophaeus | reverse complement strand
TCTTTCTTTCTTTCTTTCTCTTTCTTTTTCTTTCCCTTCCTTCCTTCCTTCCTTCCTTCCTTCCTTCCTTCCTTCCTTCCTTCCTTCTTTCCTTCCTTCCTTCTTTCTTGGAGTCTCGCCCTGTCACCCAGGCTGGGGTGCAATGGTGCGATCTTGGCTCACTGCAACTTCCGTCTCCTGGGTTCAAGCTATTCTGTCTCAGCCTCCTGAGTAGCTGGGATTACAGGCACGTGCCACCACGCCTGGTTAAATTTTGTATCTTTTAGTAGAGACAGGGTTTCACCATGTTGGTCAGGCTGGTCTCAAACTCCTGACCTCGTGATCCACCTGTCTTGGCCTCCCAAAGTTCTAGGATTACAGGTGTGAGCCACTACACCTGGCCTTTTTCCTCATTTCTTAAACCATAAGTATTAAGTTTCTCTAATGTATGAAATAATTAAAATAAAGTTGCCTCTGATTTACAAACACTAATGTGTGAATGGACCCATGGCAAGTAATTTCCTTCAGTGTGATTTGATACCAGTAAGGTCATTAGAAACTTCTCATTGAGAGCTATCTAGGTTTGAATTTTCCCCTTCTGTAGCAGAACTTGTCGTCAATGATATTTGTTTTATCCTCTGGTAAAGAATATTCTTTAGGCCAATGGTTTCAAAAAATATCATGCATAAGAATCATCTGAGTGCTTGTAAAACATGTATTTCTGGACTTCACTCTCAGAGGTGGTTCAGTGACTCTGGGGTGAGTCCCAGGAATCTGAAATTTTTTATAACTATTTCAAGTGATTATGAAAATATAGTCCAATGGTGATACTCCATAAAATACTGCTCTAGAGCTATCTGATGCTTATTTTTCAGCAACACCTTCTCTCAGGAATATGAGCCAAGCACTAGCTTTTCACTGACTGCAGCAGTTACAGAAGAAGAGTTAGCTAATGTTCTTGCTCTCCTGAGCATAAGGGAGAATTTTATGGATCTGCTCTTGGTAGTTAAATGAGCATGTTGATTAAGGGTGAAGAGGGTGAGAGGAGGACTAATGCTACAAATATAATATTGTGCTATGGTTTAACCTTGGAAGATTTTTCTTTTAAAGTTTTTGTTGTTAAATATTATGCAACTTTTAGATAAGATTTTTTTTCCCTAATATTTTCAGTCTTAAATATACTTGTTTTCCAGGTAGCATGATGAGTACCTTGATGGTAGCATATAGCATGATGGGTGCTTTCAGATTTATCTAATTTTTTATAACTCTATGAAGTGGGAACTGTTATATGCTCATGTTACAGATGAAGAGAGAGTGAGGCACAGAAAAATTAAGTAATTTCCCAGGGTTATACAGTCTATAGTTATGGACACTAGAAAGATGTACAACCAGCTTCTGGTTCCCAGCAGGGTGCGTAAAGGTGATTGGGGATGGCACCAGGTAAGAGCTGGGATAGCGGCACCGATGACTATCTTCTGGTGAGCACAAATTACCTCATTTGATGTAGCATCACTATCTGAAGGACAACCTGAGCTCAGTGTGAAGGAAAAGGATCTTGGTAATTACTACTCTTAGGATTTGATACGTATTACGAAGTTCTATTACAGTCCTGGATACAGTGATGGCTAAAGTTAAATTCAGAAGATTACTTTGCCTTTAATTATCATGAAGAAGAAAACCAAACAAAGAAGGTCCACATTAACTCATACCACTCCTATGATTCATAGAAATAGCAAAGTCTTAGCTGGGCATGGTGGCTCACGCCTGTAATCCCAACACTTTGGGAGGCTGAGGTGGGTGGATCACTTGAGGTCAGGAGTTCAAGACCAATCTGACCAACATGGTGAAAACCTGTCTCTACTGAAAATACAAAAATCACACAGTAGTGGTCGCAGGCGCCTGTAGTCCCAGCTACTCGGGAGGCTGAGGCAGGAGAATGGCATGGCATGAACCCAGGCAGCAGAGCTTGCAGTAAGCCAAGATTGTGCCATTGCATTGGTGACAGAGTGGGACTTCATCTCAAAAAAAAAAAAAAAAAGAAATAGCAAA
Organism: Mandrillus leucophaeus; assembly: GCF_000951045.1. NCBI lineage: Eukaryota > Metazoa > Chordata > Mammalia > Primates > Cercopithecidae > Mandrillus > Mandrillus leucophaeus. Next base: position 851,836 of record NW_012108352.1, on the reverse strand, counting down.
GTCTTCCCATTTTTTTGTGTGTTTGTTTATTTCAAGGTAACAATTATAATATTACTTGTGTAGTAGATTTTGAAAGGACTCATGGCTAGACAAAAATGAGAGCACATTTTGTAATACAATTCTAAAATGTACAGGAAATGTAATTTCTATCAAATTAAGATTGAGGAATACTGAGAATTTTGGGTTTTTACGGATATAATATGGTTTGGATGTGGGTTCACACCCAAATTTCATATCAAATTATAATCCCCAATGTTGGAGGAGGGGCCTGGTGGAGAGTGATTGGTTTATGGGAGCAGATTTCCCCTTTGCTGTTCTCTTGATAGAAAGGTCTCACAACATCTGGTTGTTTAAAAGTGTGTAGGCCAGGCACGGTGTCCCACACCTGTAATCCCAGCACTTTGGGAGGCCGAGGTGGGTGGATCACGAGATCAAGAGATCAAGACCATCCTGACCAACATGGTGAAATCCCGTCTCTACTAAAAATATAAAAATTAGCCAGGTGTGGTGGTGCGTGCCTGTAGTCCCAGCTACTTGGGAGGCTAAGGCAGGAGAATCATTTGAACCTGGGAGGTAGAAGTTTCAGTGAGCCAAGGTCATGCCACTGCACTCCAGCCTGGAGGCAGAGCAAGACTCCATCTCAAAAAGAATGTAAAGTGTAATAATAATAATAATTATAATAATAATAGTAATAATAATAATAATAATAAAGTGTGTAGCATCTCCTCCTTCACTTTCTTTCTCCTGCTCCAACCATGTAAGATGTGCCTGCTTCCCCTTCTACCAATATTTCAAGTTTCCTGAGACCTCCCAGCCATGTCTCTTGTACAGCTTCCAGTACCATAAGCCAATTAAAGCTCATTTCTTTATAAATTACCCAGTTTTGGGTGTTTCTTTATACCAGGGTAAGAATGAAATAATACAGAAAATTGGTACCTAGGAGTGGGGCATTGATGTAAATATACCTGAAAATGTGAAAATGACGTTGGAACTGGGTAATAGGCAGAGGTTGGAAAAGTTTGGAGGACTTAGGAGAAGAAAAAGATAAAGGAATGCTTGTGACTTCCTGGAGACAGGTTAAACTGCTGAGACCAAAATGCTGATAGGGATATGAAAAATGAAGTCCAGGCTGAGTTGCCCTCAGATGGAAATGAAGGACTTATTTGGAACTGGAGCAAAGGTCACTTTTGCTATACTTCAGCAAAAAGGTTGGAAGCATCATGCCCATGCCCTAGAAATCTGTGGAACTTTGAACTTAAGAGAGATGATTTAGAGTATCTGGCAAAAGAAATTATTAAGCAGCAAAGCAATCAAGATCTGACTTGGCTGCTTCTGGAAGTCTATGCTCATATTTGTGAGAAAAAAAAAAGATGTAAAACTGGAAGTCATATTTAAAAAGAAAGCAGAGCATAAAAGTTTGAAAAACGTACAGCCTGGCAATGTGGTAGAAAAGAAAATCCCATTTTTATAGGAAAAGTTCAAGCCAGCAGCATAGATTTGCATAAGCAAAAAGGAGCCAGAAGTTAATAGGAAAGGCAATGAAGAAAATGCCTTGAAGTCTCTGCTACAGCCCTTCCTGTCACAGGCAACAGAACAGAATAAATAACTCAGAAATAAATCCACACAGTTACAACCAACTCATTTTCAACAAAGGTGCTAAGAGCACACATTGGGGAAAGACAGTCTCTTTAATAAATGGTGATGGGTAAACTGGATATCCACACACAGAAGAATGAAACTAGGTCCCCATCCTTTACCATAGACAAAGATCAACTCAAAATGGATTAAAGACTTAAATGTAAGACCTGAAACTATGAAAGTATTAAAAGAAAACATTGGGGAAATGTAACAGAACATTACTCTGGGCAAAGATTTGTTAAGTAATACCTCAAAAGCTCAGGCAATAAAAGCAAAAATGATCACATGGGAGAGATTACATAAAGCTAAAAAGCTTTTGCACAGCAAAGGAAGCATCCACAAAGCGAAGGGACAAACAACATGGGAGAAAACATGTGAAAACTACCCATCTGACAAGGGACAAAAACCAGGATATGTAAGAAACTCAAGCAACTCAATAACAAAAGCACAATAATCCAATTTTAAAAAGGGAAAACGAATAGAATAGAGACTTCTCCAAAGAAGACATACAAATGAACAACAGATCTGTTTACAAAATGCTCAGCATTAGTAATCACCAGGGAAATTCAAATCAAAACTACAGTGAGATGTCATTTCACCCCAACTAAAATGGCTATTATCAAAAAGACAAAATATAACAAATAATAGTAAGCATGCAAAAAAAAAGGGGGAGCATTTGTGCACTGTCAGTAGAAATGTAGAATAACATAGCCATTGTGAGAAACAGTATGAAGTTTCCTCGGAAAACCAAAAATAGAATTACCATATGATCCAGCGATCTCACTAGTAGGTATATATTCAAAAAGAAAAGAAATCGTATATTGAAGAGATATCTGCACTTTCATGTTTATTGAAGCACTACTCACCATAACCAAGATACTGAACCAACCTAAGTGTTCATTAACAAATAAATAGATAAAAATATCGTATATATTCACAATCAAATATTATTTAGCCCTAAAAAACAATGAAATACTTTCATTTGCCACAACATGGATGAAACTGGAAGGCATTATGTGAAGTGCAATAAGCCAGACATAGAAATACAAATATTTCATGTTTTCACTCATTTGTGGTAGCTAAAAAAGTGGATGTCATGGAGGTAAAGAGTAGAAAAGTGGTTACTAGAGGAGGGGAAGGAAATGGGGGAGTGGTGGATAAAGAGAAATTGGTTAATAGGTACAAAATATATTTAGATAGAAGGAATAATTTCAAATATTAAATAGTACAGTTAGGAAATTATAGTTAACAATAATGTATTGTATATTTCAAAATATCTAGAAGAGAACTGCAAGGTTCCTTATGTAAAGAAAAATGTTTGGGGTGATAGACATCTAAAATATTGTGATTTTTGTTCAAAGTTGAAGTAGGATTTCATTTAGTTTATGTACTTATTGTTTTAAGTTGAACTGTGCTTTAATTTTCCTTTTTTAAATATTTTATTTTGTATTTCAATAGCTTTAGGGGTACAAATAGTTTTTGGTTACATGGATGAGTTGTGTGCTGGTGAAGTCTAAGATTTTAGTATACCCATCACTTGAGTGGTACACATTGCACCCAATAGGTATTCATTAATGCCTCACCTCCCTCTCCTCCTCCCCGCTTCTGAGTCTTCAATGTCCGTTATACCACTTTGTATGCCTTTGTGTACCCACAGCTTAGTAGCTTAGCTACCACTTATAAGTGAGGATGATGGGGAACATGGTGAGACCAGTGAATTCCATAAGCCTGAGCCCATTGCCTTACTCTTTATCTGTAAAATGAGTGCCTTTACCATGACGGCGCATAAGGCATTTTATGAGCCCATGGATGGTAGTCTTGGAAGATGCCTTGTGTGGAGAATAGGCAAACCCACATCCAGAGTAACTGTCTATTCTGGTGAGGAAAACCCACTGCCCTTTCCATGAAGGAGGATGTCCAATATAATCAACCTGCCACCATGTAGCTGGCTGATCACCCAAGGAATGGCGCCATATTGAGGGCTCAGTGTTGGTCTCTGCTGTTACCAAATTAGGCAATCAGCAGTGGTCATAGCCAGGTCAGCCTTGGTGAGTGGAACTTTATGTTGCCGAGCCCATGTGCAACCTCCATCCCTGCCACCATGGCCGCTTTATGTATGGACCTATTGGGTGATGACAGGGGTGGATAGGGAAACAGGATGAGTGGTTTTCACAGAATGAGTCATCCTATTCACTTGAATATTAAAATCTTCCTCTTCTGAGGTCATCCGTTGGTGAGCATTTACATGGGATACAAATATATTCACAGTTTTTGACCACTCAGAGAGGTCCATCCACAAACCTCTTTCCCAAATTTCTTTATCACCACTTCCAATTATGCCGCTTCCAAGTCCCTGTCCATCCAGCCAAACCATTGGCTACAGCCCATGAATCAGCATATAATTGCACACCTGGCCATTTCTCCTTCCATGCAAAGTGCACAACCAAGTGAACTGCTCAAAGTTCTGCCCACTGGGAAGATTTTCTTTTACCACTGTGCTTCAGGGATGTCCTAGAAAGGGGTTGTCCAATTTCGGGTGCTGCTTACATATCATGCAGGGCCATCTGTCAACACGTGAACATGTGAGAACGTTTGTTATTTGATTTTCAATTCCTGAGTTATTTCACTTAGAATAATGGCCTCTATTTCCTCCCCAGTGTTGGAGGAGAGGCCTGGTGGGATATTATTGGATATTGGGTGCAGATTTCTCCCTTGCTATTCTCATGATAGTGAGTGAGTTCTCACAAGAGTTGGTTGTTTAAAAGTGTTTAGCATCTCCCCTTCACTCTCTTCCTCCTGCTTCAGCCATGTAAGACATGCCTGCTTCCCCTTCTGCAATGACTGAAAGTTTCCTGAAGTCACCCCAGCCATGCTTTACGTATAGCCCGTGGAACCATGAGCCAATTAAACCTTTTTTTTTTTTTTAAATAAATTACCCAATTCCAGGTATTTTTTTTATAGTAGTGAGAGAATGGACTAATACAGGAAAAAAGACACACTTCTGATAGTTTTTTGTTTGGGGCCTTTGAGATGTTCAGAAAGTGTAAGGCAGACTTAAACACACTTCTTATCCATAAAATGCAATTTGTAATAATACATACCTTATAGCAGCTTTCCCCAACCTTTTCAACCCCAGGGACCAGTTTCATGGAAGAATATTTTGCCATGTACCAGGGGTAGGGCGTGGTTTTGGGATGATTCAAGTACATTGTATTTATTGTATACTTTATCTCTATGATTATTACATTGTAATATATAATGAAATAATCACATGGTGAGCTGTAACTCACCAAATTATATATGGTGGGTTGTAACTCACCAAATTATATATGGTGGGTTGTAACTCACCAAATGTGTAATCAGTTGGAGCCCTGAGCTTGTTTTCCTAAAACTAGACAGTCCCTTGTGGGATGCATAGATTGTGAAGATTTTCTCCCACTCTTCAGGTTGTCTGTTTACTCTGTTTCTTTTGCTGTACAGAAACTCTTTGGTTTAATTAAGTCCCACCTATTTTTCTTTGTTTTTGTTGCATTTGCTTTTGGTTTCTTGGTCATGAATTCTTTGACTAAACCAATGTCTGGAAGGGTTTTTCTGAGGTTATCTTCTATAATTTTTACAGTTGCAGGTCTTAGAATTAAGTCATTGATTCATCTGGAGTTGATTTTTGTATAAGGTGAGAGATGAGGATCCAGTCTCCTGCTCTTACATATGACTTGTCAATTATCCCAGCACCATTTGTTGAACAGGGTGTCTTCTCCACACTTTATGCTTTTGTTTGCTTTGTCAAAGATCAGTTGGCTGTAAGTAGTTAGGTTTATTTCTGGGTTCTCTATTCTGTTCCATTGGTCTATGTGCCTATTTTTATACCAGTACCATGCTGTTTTGGTGACTGTGACGTTACAGTACAATTTGAAGTCAAGTAAGGTGATACTTCCAGATTTGTTCTTTTTGCTTAGTCCTGCTTCGGCTATGTGTTTTTGTTTTCTTTTGGTTCCCCATGAATATTAGGATTTTTTTTTTCTATACATGTGACCAAGGACTAATACCCAGAATCTACAAGGAACTCAAACATATTAGTAAGAAAATAACTAACAATCGCATTAAAAAACGGGCTAAGGACATGCACAGACAATTCTCAAAAGAAGATATACAGATGGCCAACAAACATATGAAAAATGTTCAACATTACTAATGATCAGGGAAATGAAAATCAAAACCACAATGCGATACCACCTTACTCCTGCAAGAATAGCCATAATCCAAAAATCAAAAAATAATAGTTGTTGGTGCAGATGCAGTGAAAAGGGACCACTTCTACGCTGCTGGTGGGAATGTGAACTATTACAAGCACCATGGAAAACAGTGTGGAGATTCCTTAAAGAACTGAAAGTAGAACTACCATTTGATCCACCAATTCCACTACTGGGTATCTACCCAGAGGGAAAGAAGTCATTATATGAAAAAGATACTTGCACATGCATGTTTATAGCAGCACCATTTGCAATTGTAAAAATATGCAACTAGCCAAAATGCACATCAATCAATGAGTAGATACAGAAATTGTGGCATATATGTATGATAGAGTACTACTCAACCATAAAAAAAAAAAAAAATAATGGCTTTTGCAGCAACTGGATAAAACTGGAGACTATTAGTCTAAGTAAAGTAAGTTAGGAATAGTAAATCAAATATTTTATGTTCTCACTCATTAATGGGAGCTAAGCTATGAGGATGCAAAATCATAAGAATGACACAATGGACTTTGGACACTCAGGGGAAATGGTGAGAGGGAGATGAGGGATAAAAGACTACCAATTGGGTTCAGTGTATACTGCTTGGGTGATGGGTTCACCAAAATCTCACAAATCACCACTAAAGAACTTACTCATGTAACCAAACACCACCTGTTCCCTAAAAACCTATAGAAACAAAATAAAAAAAGAAAGAAACTAGATGGTCCCATCTAGGGGTGATGGGAGACGGAGACAGATGATCAGGTATTAGATTCTCATAAGGAGTTTGCAACCTAGATCGCTTTCATGCACAGTTCACAATACAGTTCAGGCTCCTATTGTGAAAATCTAATGCCACCACTGTTCCGAGAGGAGGCGGGACTCAGGCAGTAATGCGAGTGATGGGGAGCAGCTGTAAATACAGATAAAGCTTTACTCACTCTCCCGCTGCTCATCTCTTGCTGTGCAGCCTGGATCCTAACAGGCCATAAACGGCTACTGGTCCGTGTCCTGGGGGTTGGAGACCCCTGACTTATAGGATAGTTGTGAGGATTGAATGTAATAATTATGTAGTCAAAGACCTAGCATGGTGCATTCTAAGTAGGAAATAATCACTAAGTGTTGGCCAGAAAATTCTAAAGCCTAAATCAAAGCCAAAGCTAATAAACAAAAAGCAAACAAACAAAAACCCCAAGCTCCCCTATTTTTTTTCTTTTCATTGTTATTTTCCTTTCATGGAGCATGCATACCTTCAGAAACTGAAGCAGGTGCTTGTTAATTTTAGAGGTGTATAGTGAAAGTGAAAGAGCGAAAGAGCATATTAGGACATCTATTCTCATTCTCTGTTTTATTCAGCTCAAAGTTCACTTTAATGTCTTTTACGGACCGAAATATCTTTGTACATGCAACTTTTATTTTGAGAAAGGGTCTTGCTCTGTTGCCCAGGCTGGAGTTCTCTCGTATGATCATAGTTCACCGTAACCTTGAAGTCCTGGGTTCAAGCACTCCTCCTGCCTCAGTCTTTTTAGTAGCCAGGAATACAGGTGCATGACACCACACCTGGCTAATTTTGGGGAGAGATGAGATCTCACTACATTGCTTAGGTTGACTTTGAACTCTTGGCCTCAAGAGATCTTCCTGCCTTGGCCTCCCTAAATGCAGGCCTCCCCAAATGCAACCACATCTTGACTGTACATGTAATTTTAAAGATAGCCAAACAGGTGTATGTGTAAAATGACTCCTTAAGGGAAACAATTCATGAAAGGATGTATGTAACAAAGAACTCTGACTTTGTATATCAGATTTGGTGAACATATAAAAATAGTAACTATGAAAAACTACAAAAAATAACTCGATAAATAACAGAAAATTACTTCCCTACTTATTTGCAGAAGAGAATTGAGTTTAAAATGTTCTCTGTAATTGTTTTAATCTAATCTTATGACCTATTTGTCCCCCTACCCCCCCCCAAAAAAGCTTACTAGTTTCTTTTGTATTTTCATACTGTTAGCAAAGCAGGAACCTAGCAGAACCAGAATGACACCATTTTAAAATCTCCATCTTCAAATTAGCAAGGCACGTTCTTTGCCAGTTATGACCTGTGGTCATAAGATATTTAGAGTTGAGGAAATAGCCTAAGGATACCTACAAGGACACACTCTGACAATAGCAAATAGTCCAGATGTCACAATACCCATAAAAAAATGCTTTCAAAAATAATTATAGTTATGGTTTGATGTACTTACACACTAAAATGTCCAGGATAATTTTCTTTAAATTAATAAAGTAATCCATTTAGCCATGTTGTCAGCCCACTTGCACGTAGACACAGATTAGTTTAGTCTTTACATAGACAAGATCCCTATATAAGAAAAACTCAACACAAAGATCGTGCATTTCTCCACCTGCTTTCTGAGGAGACCCTACTCTGTAAAGGAGTAGCTTTTAATAAACTGTCTCTTCTCACTGAACTCTGTGATTCACCTTGAATTCCTTCTCGTGTGAGATCCAAAAACCCTTTCCTGGGGTGTGGATCAAGACCCCTTTTCTGGGAACAGTTGTACAATCCTGATGTGTCAACATTTAATGAGAAATTATTCTAATTAATGTATTTGGCTACTTTTTTTCTGCACAGAAAATATTGGTTTAATTAGATTCCACAAATTAAAATAAACTTAATTACAGTAACTTATAATAACCACCAGATTCTCTGAAAGAGCAGCTATTTCCCATCAGAGCTCTACTGACTATTAAATATTCCTGAAGATAATATTAGCTCAAGAGCCCTTGATTTTGACACTTGATTTTTCCAAATGCTTACAGTAACCACTCAGAAAAGGTTATGATGTTGATACTTTCATTTTAGTTTCTTATGCCCTCATTTTGATCTTTTTTTTTAAATCTGGAAAATGTTATAGAGTATTTACCACTACAGTTTACTTTCTGTTTAAGAAATGTGGTAGATATCTCAGCTGAAAATGAAAAAAAAAAATTAGACTTTTAATTTAATTACCCCATTGGAACATGTTTACAAAAGCACATTCTTCTAATTTTATGGCATAAGAGAACAATAACTTTCTTAGTTTTTAGGAGACATAGAAAAACCATGTATACTATGTGGATGAGATTTGATGTACTTGAACCTGTAAGCCCAGACACCAATAAATTTTTTGGTAGTGTCATAATGTATTACAGTTGGCAGTGCTGTCCCAGGCTGTATTACTTATTGGTAGTAATTAATGAAGATACAAAGAAATACTTATTTTTTCTTATTTAACAAACATGACAATAAATGACTTATAATACAATTGATGATGAAGTGCATCTATATTTCATTATAATTTTTATAATTGTTAGCTTTCTATAGTCAATAACCACTGAACACACATAATAAATGACATTGTTGTCTTCCAGCTATTTAAAACATCCAATGTTGCCAATGCTATAATTTCTATTAAATTGAGAAATACTTTTGGTTAAAAAGTCATATATAAAAGACATGACATCACTTATGCTGACCACTCAATAAGGTAACATTAAAATGTATCAAAGAAGGAAATGGTGAGTAAAGAAATCATAGGTTCCCTTGACAATTATGAAACAGATTGTTTATCATTTTTTGGATACTGCAAATACTAAGACTTAACTGATTTCTCTGTGGAAAATTGTCTTTGAGTGTTAACTGATAATAAAGATTAAACCTGTTGAGCCTGATAAGGTAAATTTAGTATTTTTAAGCATTACTATTCCACTTGACTAAAATAATGGATTATAATTTCAAGACAAATGACTTATAAGAAAGTCATGATGCCATCTTTATGTTAGATGAATATCACTTGTTATATTTTGATTCGTTTCATCAAAAACACGTGAAACCGAAGGAAACAAAATTTTCACTGTATGTCTTAATATAATTAGTCATTTATGTATCTGAGCTTAAAACCCATAGATTAACATTTTTGATTTAGTCTAGATTTAATAATAGTATTATACATTTTCCTAGTTCAATAAAAAATATAGTTTAAATACCATTATTACATAAATAAATTTTTAAAAAGTATGATTCTTGAAACATTTTTCTTGTATTAATTACATCAAAGTAGATTTGAGGGTACCTATTACAATGCAAATTTCTGAGACCTAGCCTAAACTTGAGTCAAAATCCTTGGGGATTGGAACTATATAACTATTTTGACAGGACTTCCAGGTAGTTTACATGTATGCTACAACATGAGACCACTGCTTTAGTAATTTTAATTCATGCACGTGAGTATCTTGTCTAAAATTTATAAAGTGAAATGGATAAAAGAGGAAATACTATGTATGTAGCTGCTGTCAGATTTGTCAGTTAGCCCAAAATATGAATATAAAATAATGCTCAAAAATATGTTGGCTCTTTCAAAGACAAAGAAGAAAATGAAATTCAAGAAGAAAAAAATTGAGGTAAAAGAAGATCAAAAAGCAAAGCATAAGGAATTTAGACAGAAGCTCAAGAAAAATAAGCCAGGCATAGAAAGACAAGTACTGAATGTTCTCACTTGTATGTGGAAGCTAGAAAAGCTGTTCTCATTGAAACAGAGAGTACAATAGTATTTAGCAGAGGCTGGGAAAGGTAAGGGGTAGGAGGATACAGCTGGAAGTTGGCTAACAGACACAAAATTGTAGATAGATAGAATAAATTTTTTAGGGTTTTATAGCACTGTAAGGTGAAAATAATTAACTACAATGAATGTGTATGTTCAAAAACTAGAAGAGAGGGTTTTTAATGTTTCCACCACAAGGAAATGATAAATGTGTCAGGTGATAGATATCTTAATTACCCTGTTTGATAATTACACATTGCAAACACATATTGAAATATCACACTGTACCCCATAAATGTGTACAACTATCTTGTCAATTAAAAGTATAATAAAGGTTAAAAAAGAAATAGCAGGGAAAATGTGTAGGAAAAGACAAGGTATTTAAAAGGGAAGAAAGAAGATTAAACGATACATTTCTGTCTTTAAGTATAGAATTTAACAGTACAGAAATAGCATCTTGAGTGTCAGCGAGCTGAAACACTGAACAAACTTGTAAGCTTGTAAATGAGGTTTCTAGATTCCTCATATTAGAGATGCTTACAATCAGATGGGCATAGATGCATGTTAGAGAAGATCCTAAGTGGAGAAGTACACTTAGGAGGTTAAGGGTTGAGTTAAAAAGTTTTACTCTTTCCAATTGAATTCAAGAGTTTATCATAGTAAACTAGCAACTGGTTGTGGTTGTTTCTGTTGTGTGCCCAGTAGGGACTGAAGTTCTGTGAAGAATGGGAAGGATGTAGTATCCCTGTTTATTAAGATACTTCATGGCATCCTGGTAAAGGACATGTATAAATAAAACAAACAGAGAACAAGACAAGTCAGTGAATAATCAGGCCTTGGGTTATATGGGAGTGGTTGTCACTTTAGACTATAACAAAACTTACCAGATGACATAAGTTGAAAAACATACTGTGGATGTTAGACTTCCTTTTAGGGTTGGCTTGATTCAGAGGTCATATGGACAGGAACTTGTGTTACATATTCAGCCTGATCAAATTGTATGATCCTGGGCATGCTATTAAAGTTCTCTGTACTTCACTTTATCTGTAAAATTTCATTAATAAGTAACAAGACCAAACTCATTGAGTTTCGCTGTAAAGAGTAAATGTTATGTTACTTAGTCAGTTTGGTCTGTTCTAACAGAATACTGTAGGCGAAATGGCTTAAAAATTAACATTTATTTCTCACAATTTTGGAGGCTGGTAAGTCCAAAATCATAGTGCCAGCAAATCTGGTGTCTGGTGAGGGCACTTTTCCTCATTTACAGATGGTCATTTTCTCGTTCATATGATGGAGAATAGAGAGAAGAAACATGCTTTTTCTCATCTCTTTTTGTAAGGGCACCAATGCCTTCATGAGAGTCTCACCCTCATGATCTAATTACTTCTCAAAGGTCCTATCTCCAAATATCATCACATTAGGGATTAAGATTTCAACATATGAAATTTTTGGGGTCACAAACATTCATCCTATAACAATATCATGATATCATGATGATTGTCATAGTAAGCAATAAATAAATGGTACTGCATTTTTTTCTATTCCAATTCAAAACTTTTTTTCTAGATATATGTAGGAAAATGACACAGATGGAGTGTTTGAGGGTAAATTATGTGGTAATGTTAGAAGATATTTATTCTCTATATGAATAATCTATTAAGACATGAGGATAACTTATAGCTATATATAGATGTATAAAAATAAGAACAGGTAAAATTTGTGGATCACTTACTGTGTGCCAGGCACTAAAGTGGGAACTTTATATATGTTTTACTTTTAATAAGCAAAATGGGCTACATAATAAAGGGAGTTGAAATAAATATTGGGTAATGTCAACATGAGACAAAAGTTGATACTGGACCATGTGAAAAAATAGTACAGTTAGTAAAACAAAAATTTAAATCATTCATTCTGATATAAATATTTCAAAGTATCCTTTGAAGAATACATGAATATTTAATACTAATTCAATTTTCTAATATAATCTTACCACATACCTGCTGTTACAAAAGGGGAAAAGTAACTAAACTCAAATACATAGCGGAGAAGTCACAAATGACTAAATGGAAACAATTACCTTATTTAAAAGTCAAGACATTTTTCCCAGTACAGTTTATCTTTGCAATAAAGCAACAAGTATCTAATAAGGTTAAAATAATGAGATTCAACCTATTTTTCTAACGAATAAATCACCAAAAAGCTATGTCAAAATTAGACCTATTCAGGCAATGGTATTTGTTCTTTTTTCTGAAAAGTCCTAATGAGAGGGTAACTGGTAATTGGACAATTGCTATTGGAATAAGTTGGCAGGCAGTGCCATTTGGGTGTTACAGATTTATTTCCTAAAGTGGAGACTATTACATAAATTTTTGCCCCTTACCCTTAAACCTTTCTCTGAGTTAACACTGATGATTATAGAAATGATTTGTTTCATTGAAGACTTCTCCCAGAGAGGTCAAAAGCTGATCACTCAAATAGCCTTGAGAAACCTACTAATGTCTCCAGAAGGTTGCTCTGACAGAATGGATGACACCAATGCCATGGTGTCAAGCCAAGGTAAGAACAACTTGCTGTTAACATAATTATTCCATGATAGAAATATCGAATTACATAAAGTCACAGTCTCCTGAAGCAGTTATTGCTGAAGCACTTTTATTTCATTTTGAAACTGCCTTAGATATCAATTGACCCTGACAGTATGATAAAAGCTAGCTTAGGTCATATTCTTAATACCCACTATATTAGATAAGGAAATATGTATATTTTCTTCCAACATGTTGCTAATCATTGGATTCAGTGTATGTGTACAGAGGAACATGCTATAAAAGTATCTATCAGTAGTAACATTTATATTGTCAATTACTCCGTGTTATTTAAAAAAGTCTAGCAGCCAAATGCTCTATATAGGAATACAAATAATGTCATAAACCTCTGTGAACAATATGTCTCCTTGATAATAGGAGTGAATTAATAGATTTGTGATGCTGCATGTCAGATAAACTTATGACACTAATACTATAGCTATTATTTTGTTTATATCTTTGTTGATGATAAGGTAATTGTGTTTTGGGTTGAGTTTATGATAGTGCCTGTTTCTTTAAGAAACCATTTTGACCCAGTGAGACTGAAAATAAATTACAGAAGAACACATGAAAACTATTTGTAATCGTTCTTTTTTGTGGTATTTAAAGTCAAAATGTCACCCTTAAAAGTCTGAATTATTCTTTCAGACAGACAAATAGTTAAATAGTATGATCTGCCATTTTGAGGTGACTATCATTAACAGGACCATTAGCATCTAAGAACTTTTCTCTCTCCTAGACCTGGACAATTTGTTTTCGATCTGATAATTTTTGTACTGAGGCCACTCAATAACTTACCAATAATGACCATCCTGAGGCGTCTGGTGTTGGATTATCTGATGAGTAAGAAGAATGGAATTGCATATAGACTTGAACCTGGCAGAAGTTACAGCCATTTTATGCCATAGATATTTCTTTGCTTCTCTGATATTTCTAACATGATTGCAGAAGTCAGTCAGTGACAGATGACTTTTTCCATCCAGTGAAAAACACCTTTGTAATATTTTCATGTCCACAGAGACCACTATAACAGAAAGAGATATTACAGGGATTATTTCTGGCAATATAAGGCAGCCCAGAGGAATTCTTAAGTGGTATCAACCTCCCTAATGTGAAAATCTTAGACAAGCAGATATTACACATATAGAGAAAAATTGTAACAGCAGTAGCAAATTTTAGAGCAAAATAGAAGACCGAGTTCAGAAGTTGAGATTAATTTCTAATTAAGACATGACATAAAGACTGAGTCTGTACTATCTATTCATTCACGGGGACTTAATGAGCATGTTACAGTATGTATTTTCCTTTAAAAATAGTTGATTTGACTTATAACAAAGGGATTATTCAGATCTAGGATCACACATTGGTGTTTGATTATTATAATATATCAAAAAAGCTAATTAAACCTGAGTTTGTGGAACACAGACTGTCTTTCTCTTTGTACTTATTGATGGATGTTAAACCTTTGAATATTTCACTTTGCTGTTGATATTGTGGTAGGCAAAATAATATTCTGTCCAAAGGTATCCATACTGTAATCACTTGAATCTATAAATCTATAAATATCTGACCTTACATTGCAAAGGGGAATTAAAGTTGCAGATGGAATTCAGATTGCTTTTCTGCTGACCTAGAAATAGGGAGGTTATCTTCGGTCAGTCCATGGGCTCATTGTAATCACAAGTAGAAGAGGAAGGCAGAAGAAGTGGTCAGAGTGATGCTATGTGAGAAGGACTAGACCTCCCATCCATAGCTTGGAAGATGGAGGAAGGAAGCCATAAGTCAAGCATTGTGGATGCTCTCTAGAAGCTGGAAAAATCGAGAACGAATTTTTCCCTACAGCCCCCACAAAAAAAACATAGCCCTGCCAACATCATGATTTTGGCATAGTGAGTCCGTGTCGAACTTCTGACCTACAGAACTTTAATAAATACATTTGTGATAATTTAAGGCACTAAGTTTGTGGAAAACTAACACAGCCATGTTGTGAAAACAACCAAAACCAACTTACGTTTCCTTTTCGTTTTAGTTCTTCATTAGTTTAATATGCCTTTCAAATATTGCCATAGAGTTGAATATTTTTAGCATTGGTTTTAGTAGTGGTGACTTTTGTTTACCTTTTTAATCTATAGAATATTTGTGAGCTAAATTACTAAAGCTAAATTGAAAAGAAGCTTTGCTTTTGGACTGGTATTTTTCTTGCAATAACAACTTAAATAAGATATTTAGAGTCTTTAAATAAGGATTTCTCTACCTGGGCACTACTGACTTTTTGGGCCAGGTAATTATTTGTTGTGGGAAATTATCCTGTACGTTGTTTGATATTTGTTAGTATCTCTGGCCTCTACCCACTAGATGTCAGTAGCATCATCCCTCCTCATGCCTCCTTTCTCTCTGAACCTACGACAACCAAAAACTATCTCCAGACATTGACAAATATCTCTGGGGAGCAAAATCTCCCCTCCTCACTGAGAACCACTGCTTAAGGTGAAGTAGCTAATATAAGAACAAAATGAGCAGAGCTTTCATAAATTGGTAATGGCTGTTAAACATTCAGAACACTTTTAAAACAGTCATTAACATGTCAGTAATTTATATTCCAATTATACTAAAATTGTGATTTTTAAATTTAGAAGTTTTGCAGTACTGCTTATACTTTATACTCTCCAGATAGCAGCAATCAATTCTGAGTGTGAAGTGTGATTTTTTTTTTCCTCATGGACACTAAATGGTTTTGTGTGATTGTCAGATGGGAATGGCACTAAAGCGTTCTAACCAAAACTTCGTGGTGAAAACTGCTGAAATCTCTTTCCCAGCTTACCGCTGGTTAACAGAGGAATACAAAGAAGTCATTAATTTCACTCTCTCCCACTTTTCCCATACTACAATTATATAATATACCTTATTCTTAAAGCTATTATTTTTTACTGGCATGTTTTACTGATAGGGCATTGATTCCTAAGAAATCAATAAGCACAAACATTACTGGAAATCTAAAGTACACTCTGAATAATTGTGGGGTATCAAGGCCTAAGGCTTGATCGGAAAATACATATAGGAATGCTTATAACATTATCCGTCATTAAGATTTTGAAGAAAAGCTATGATTCTAATATTTAATTTTTTACCTGAGTATATTTCATTTACTTATTTAGTTAGTTATTTATTTAGTTAGTTATTTATTTTGAGACGGATTCTCACTCTGTTACCCAGGCTGGAGTGCAGTGGTGCAACCTCAGCTCACTGCAACCTCTGCCTCCCGGGTTCAAGCAATTCTCTCCCTCAGCCTCCTGAGTAGCTGGGATTACAGGTGCCAGCCACCACACCCGGCTAGTTTTTGTATTTTTAGTAGAGGCAGGGTTTCACCATCTTGGCCAGGCTGGACTTGAACTCCTGACCTTATAATCCACCCACCTCGGCCTCTCAAAGTGCTGGATTACAGGCGTGAGCCACCGCACACGGCCTCCCTGAAACTATTTTAATAGCACTTACAGAACTCATTCAGTAATTGAATACTGAATTTGGAATTTGCCTATGTACTTTAACTCACATCACAGAGGAACCTTGAGCTGATCTTCTCTTTTCCCTAGTCATGAAAAATAAGGCTGGGCGAGGTGGCTCACGCCTGTAATCCCAGCACTTTGGGAGGCCGAGGCAGGCAGATCACGAGGTCAGGAGATCAAGACTATCTTGGCCAACATGGTGAAACCCTGCCTCTACTAAAAATGCAAAAATTAGCCGGGCGTGGCAGCGTGCACCTGTAGTCCCATCTACTCAGGAGGCTGAGGCAGGAGAATCGCTTGAACCCGGGAGGCAGAAAAACGCATCAGTGGCCATTTGTTTTGTGATATGGCCATTGATTTACATCACTTTTAAAAAGAGTATCTCACCTCAAAGTCTGTATTAATTATCTATTTGTTGAATAACAGATTACATAAATTTAGCAGCATAAGATATTGAAAATATTTAATGTCGCACATAATTTATACAGGTCAGGAATTTGGGAGTTGTTTAGTTGGGTGATTTTGGCTGAGGATCTCTCATCAAGCCTCACTTAGTCAAGGTGTTAACTTGGGCCATAATCATCAGAAGGCTTGACTTAGACTGTGGAATCACCTTGCAAGAAGGCTTACTCACATGTCTGGAAAACCTATGCTAACTGTTGGCGATAGGCTTTAGTTCCTCCTAACCTGGATCTTTTTTAGGACTGCTAGTATATTCTCGTGGCATGGCAATTGGTTTTTACAAAATGAGTGATCCAAGAGAGATCAAGGAGAAAGACACTCTGCTTTTTTTGACCTAGTATCAGATGTCACGTGCTGTCATTTCTGCAATATTCGATTGGCTACAGTGTGTTACTGCAAGTCCTCTGAGAAACAGAGAGAACTAGCAGAGGCTGGGAGAACTGACAGTCCGTGAGATCACTGACAGACTATGCTAGTCTGACTCTGAGTGAAGGAAAGAGGGAAAGGTAGGGGGAGATCAGGTAGAAGTGTTTTAGATTGCAGTGTGATTCTTAGGAAAGTTTGGCAAGGCTGGTCTCCCAGGAACAGGCCCGCTTTAGTGTCTCAGTTGAACTCAGTCATTGACTGGGAGAAGCCTGTGAGAAGTGTGTCTTTGCCATAAACATCTTGATGAATTTCAGAGCACAGTAGATGGAGCTATTAACAATGCAGCCTACAAGGGGTCTACAAGATGTTTTCTTGTGGTCGGCACAGTCAACCTTTTACTCCACACAGCTTTACTTCTTCACAAAATTTTGAGAAGCAGCTTTCCTATAGTTCTTGTTAACCTCACTTTCTGAGGAGAAACTTAGAACAAGGAGGTTATTGGGACAAACACTTGTGCCCAACTCTGCAGTTGATCTTAGGGACACAATCCCCTCCCTCCTCTGCTCTCCATTCTAAATCCCCCTCACCCTCAGCTATCACTTTGCAAGGTCTTAGTGGTGGGATCCAAACCTTTGATCTCAAGGATTTTGAACCCTTGATAACGATGTTCTTCTTAACCTGCAGTGTTTGCACTTGTCTGTTCTGTTAAAATGGGTCAAGGATTTGAAAGGAGGTACTGAGGAGTCACCCGGGTTTCTCATGTTATATCCCTCTTTGTTCCCATTGTACAAAAGCCTTATAGCTTAGGTTCAATTACACCTGCCAGTATAGTCTCATCTTTTTGACTGCTGGTCCCTGGGAACAAGTAAATGTGCTCTGGTGGCAGCTGCCGTTTGTAGCTCAATGACACATTGAGAGAATGCCCCCTTAGAGGGGAACAGGATCTCCAATCCTGCAGAACTCAGAGTTTGCTCAATGGGGACAAGAATCAAAGGGTCTCCAACTGGGCCATAGGGAGTGATGGTAAGTTAGGTCACTCCAGATTCTATCCTTTGGTTCTAGAACCCATGTGTTTTTCCTGTTAGGGACACAATATCATAGAGGGGTGTCTGATTTAATGAATACACTGCATCTTGAAGGATCGCATTCGTCCTTTCAAAGTTCTGCCTCTGATTTCATGCTTCATTTACATCTTTAGAAACCCAGTCCATAATTTTATGAAGTTACCTAGTTCTGGAAATTATGGTATGTTGATCACACTACTCTACCTCTTTCACTGTGAAGTAGGTCCTCTGGTTAGATGCAATGGTATATGAGCTTTCTTGCCTGTGGAGCAGGTATTCTATAAGCCTGTAGATAGGCTGAGGTTCTGTGAGCTGGAAAGGAGTACCCATACCCAGAATAACTTCTATTTCTTTGAAGACAACCTACTGGTCCTTCCAAGGGGCCTGATGTATTCAACTTGGTTTCCTTCAGGAATAATGCCATATGGGAAGCTCAGTGTTGGTTCCCTTTGCTGACTTGGACATTTAGAGGAGGCAGCAGTAGTTAGATTAGCTTTGCTAAGTGGGAGTTTATGTTGTTGGGTCCATATACAATTCCTACCACTGTGGCCTCCACATTCATGTGCTCATTGTGCCAGTTCTGGGCTGGCTGATGACATCAAATGAATCCTTTTGAGTATTTCATCATTCAGTGTCTTTCTATGGTGGTTGCTTTCTGGTGAGCATTAATGAGTGATTCAAAAAAGTCTTCATACTCCATGTCCTCACATATGTGTTCATTTAACTGCCTCTATTAACTAAATTCATGACTTCCTGTGAGTAAATCCGCTTTAGTTGCCTATATAATGTTGCTAGTTATTATAGTAATTGTGACCTCGTGGCTTCTGGAGATTAAGTCCCAATCCTAGTCCTATGTATGTTGAAACATGCGAGTGCTTCTTTAAAAGTGTAAGCCTTCTGGGGAATAATAACATGAAGCATCTATTAGTCATACACAACTTATTGTGAATTAGTATCTCTTCCTAGTACCATCTTCAGAACTGGGTACTGAGAAAAGAAAATTCTGATGGTTAGGGTGGGATAAATGGAGGTGGAGAACTGTGTAGGAAAATATAATAATGGAATCTGGACCACCTATTATGGAGAAAAACCTGATAATTTGCTTGCCTCTGGACAATCAGGACATTCAAATAAATAAACAAAATGGGTACTTGGAAGTGAAGACATCAGGAAGGGAAAGTGACTGGAAAGGGATGGGAAAAAATATGATAACAAACTTCACAATTTGGGCCATAGGTTTACCACACTTTTGGGATTTCTATTTTTGACCAATAACTGTAAGTGATAATTTTTCAATAAGATATTTCCTTGCAGGAAAGGATAGACTGTTTCTGGTAATCTCTCTGTATATTGGGTTCAAATTTGATAAAGTGGAAGAGGTACATGGTTAGGTAAATTTCCTGTATTTCTACTGATTATATGGCCTTGAAGCAAATGACACTGTTGAGTCTCTGTGAGCCTTAGTTTACACGACTATGAAATTGGAACATAAATACCTAACTTGCATAGTTACTATGAGGATTAGAAGAGATAATAAATGCTTATAAAACACCTGGCACATAGGACATGTATTTTAGTGTTTGACTGTTTGAAGACTGGGTTCAAATCCTGTGTCTGCCACTTAGCTGTGTGACCCTGATAAGTTTTCTAACCTCTGAGCCTCAATTTCCTCATCTTTAAAATGGAGAAATAAATAATACTTAGATTTAGTATTTGTTTTTGATTGAGTGAAATAATGCATCAAAATCTTTAGTGTAATGCCTGACATACAGTACATTCTTAATACACATTTATAGTTTTTTCATGTATTTCATGTCTTTAAAAAGTAGCTATTATTGGTTTCCATAACATCAATTTTAGGTCCTTTTAGGCTACTTCTTGTGTCCAATAAACTCTAAAATGGTCAAACAAAAATAAACTTGTAAAATTCAGCAATCTAAGGGTAGAATACAATTAATTTCAGTGGTAGGTACATTCAGAAACTTTTCTTTAGGAAATAAATTTCTAAATTCATGTTGCAGCTATCAGCTTTCATATACTCTTAGTGATGATATTACTTTAACAGGGCACATTATTCTCTATCTATGTAGACACTACAACTGTTAAACAAGAAACATACATTAGCTGCTTAAAATATTGAACTATGAGTTAGAAAAACCTGGGTTCTGATCCTAGCTATATTATTTATTAGTCACGCAATCTTTTGCAAGTCACATAGTATCTCTGAGCTTATTTCCTCACTTATATAAAAGAAAACAATTATCCTTGCCCTAGCTAAAATTGAATGAAGTATTTGCGAAAACACCTTGTGAATGTAAGATAGTGCTTGAATTATTATTAATTATGTGCACAAGCTTGAGGAAAACAGTCAACAAGAAACTATATTTTACATGTCAATGCAATAAAATATAAATACATTTAGAATCTAAATCTTTCAGGTACTAAAGTACTGAAATTTGAGAATCTCGTTTGCCACTATATAAAAAACTCATCTCTGGCTTCCAAATTCCCCTGAGGAAGAGGCTGTTACAACAGTGAAATGTCTTTTCTGACCTTTCTCATTTTTGACTCACATCTAAATACCAAAGACAAAATAAAAGGAAAAAAAAAATCACACACACATGCAGGTTTTCCTGTAGAACTAACGTGTGAAAAGCACTGTCTGCGTTTGATGTGTGCCAAAAGCAAATTTGAACAGTTGAGGGAAGAATCAAGATTAGGTGCCACTGGGTGTTTGCCCTATTTTCAGGGTGGCTACACACCAAGTGAGTTTTATTCTCCATTGCCTTGACACCTTTGAGTTTAAACCAGTCTACCATGAGCTTTTGGCACACCCAAAGTGCCTCTAGGCAGTTTCCTTATGCAACACATTGTCTGTTTTTTTCTTTCTTTTGACAATAAACATGATTTCCCAAGTGACACAATTACTATACTCCAAATGTATAGAAATAATAATATTTCCCCCCAGAAACCCGCATCTGTGTGAAATTAAAATGTGTTACATAGGAGGATCAGTTGTTTAGCCAGACAAAGGCAGAGATATGTATTTCTTAAAGCAAATAACATTTGATTCCTGCTGTCAATTTCCTGGATTCTGCCTATCATTTTGGCTGAGTGTTGGCACTTCAAAACCAAGAGCAAATGAAACCCATGTCTATTCTGCCATTGACATGCATTGGCAGGTGTCTTTTTGACAGGTGTCATTCTGCTCTTTCTATATAAAGGTATTTCTTGTTCCTTCTGGGCATTTTCCCTCTGGTATTTTTCTCAGTAACTTCTCGTTTTCTTTTCATGGCCAATTTTTTGAAGACTATCTTATTTCTGATTGGCTTCTTTCTCTGAGGGAAGAGTAGGGAAAGAATGACCTGCTGGAATATCATTTTTATAACAGCATGCCATCTGTGGGCCATAGATGGAGTATAGGTGATGGAGTTGCTGACGGAACTTGAAGAGAGAGGTACTTTTTGGGAACTAGAAGAGAGAAATGTCCTGGCCCCTTTAGTAGTAATTCTTCTTTAGTAAGGAAATGGCAGGCAAGTTTTTTTTTTTTTTTTTTTTTTTTATTGCTGTGGCTTTCTAATGTTGGCTTCCCTGGAGTTTGCTTCTTCAGATTTGCTTCCTGTGGGGCCAAGCTAAAACCTCCCCTTGCCATTTCCAGAATAGCTATGTTGTTCTGCAACAGAAGCTAGGACATGTGTAGACCATCAATGTGGTTTCTTAATCCAGGTTCACTGGCACTACTGTAAATAGAAATCTCTCTATGAGTCTGATGGTCTGATGACATTATTGTGGTTTTGATGAGTTTTTTGTTCTGTTTTTGTTTTGTTTTGTGTGTGTGTGTTTGTTTTGTTTTGTTTTGTTTTGAGACAGAGTCTCACACTGTTGCCTGGGCTGACTGGGTTGGAGTGCAACGGCGCGATCTCGGGTCACCGCAACCTCCGCCTCCTGAGTTCAAGCGATTCTCCTGCTTCAGCCTTCCAAGTAGCTGGGATTGCAGGCGCCCGCCACCACTCCCGGCTAATTCTTTTGTATTTTTAGTAGAGACGGGGGTTTCACTATATTGGCCAGGCTGGCCTTGAACTCCTGACCCCGTGATCCA
>NW_012108352.1:789622-828792 GCF_000951045.1 Mandrillus leucophaeus | reverse complement strand
GATAATGTGTTTTCACTCCTAAACAGAATTGAGCCTGCCATGTGAGCAGCTTCTTACTAGTATACTGCCACCCACAGCAACTTTCACTTGCTTTGGAGATTGTCATCACTGCTCGACGAAGAGTAAGAACAAAGGAAACTGGGATTTAGGTTCAGTAATCTGGCTTCCTTGTTATAAACTCCATGAGAATGGGCACCCTTTATTTCTTCATCATTTCTGCTTTGCCAGCATTAGCATAGTATCTGACATATGATAAACATGTAATAAATATGTTGAAAGAATTCCTCGTGTTTCTGAAAATTGTATCTGTGGCCCAAAGATTACAGTGAGGCTCTGGAGGCTGTGTGTGTTTAGGGAGGGAAAAGTTTCTATAAAGAGGGCTTCTTCCCCATTAAAAAGTGTACAAAAGAATGCCTCAAAAATAATGTCTGAAAACTATGTCTTAAAAAATAAAAATAAGCCTCAAAAAAAGTCTCAGAAGAAGACATACATGCAGCCAACAATCATGGGAAAAAAAGCTCAATACACTGATCATTAGAGAAATGCAAATTAAAACAGTAATGTGATACCATGTCACAACAGTCAGAATGGCTATTATTAAAAAGTCAAAAAATAACAGTTGCTGGTGAGGTTGTGGAGAAAAAGGAATGAGCATACACCGTTGGTGGGAGTGTGTATTAGTTCAACCATTGTGGAAGACAGTGTGGTAATTCCTCAAAGACCTAAAGACCAGAACTACCATTAGACTCAGCAATCCCATTATTGAGTATATACCCAAAGGAATATAAATTGTTCAATTATAAAGACACATCCATGCGTATGTTCATTGCAGCACTATTCACAATAGCAAAGACATGGAATCTACCCAAATGCCCATCAATGATAGACTGGATAAAGCAAATGTGGGACATATACACCATGGAATGCTATGCAGTCATAAAAAAGAATGAGATCATGTTCTTTGAAGGGACATGAATGGATCTAGACGCCATTATCCTTAGCAAACTATCACAGGAATAGAAAACCAAATACCGCATGTTCCCACTTAGAAGTGAGAGCCAAATGATGAGAACACATAGACACAGTGGGGAACAACACACACCGAAGCCTATCTGAGGGAGAATGGTGGGAGGAGGTGGAAGATCAGGAAAAATAACTAATGGGTACTATGCTTAATAGCTGGATGATGAAGTAATCTGTACAACAAACCCCCATGACACGCATTTACCTATGTAACAAGCCTACACATGTACCCCTGAACTTAAAACAAAAGTTTTAAGAAACATTTACCATGTAAGAGAAAACATTAGAGCATAGGTCATGTGAGCTGAGACTCTCGAGACAGACTGAGTCAAGCTCAGGCTCTCCTGTGCCTTTCCTGCAGGGCTTTTGGATCAGATTCAAAATTGGACTACGAGATTGGTAATAGCACCTATTTCTTGAATATTGGGCAGATTTTATGAACTGATAACATTTAAAGCATATAGTAAACAAAAAAAGGAAAATAAGTTCTTATTAAGTGGCAGAGTGGAGGTAGAGATATCTACATGTAAATCTAGGCTTTTCAACTTCCTTTCTTTTGAAGCTTCAGATCTGCAAATTTGATATTAGGAAAGCAAGACCACCTAACTTGACAGTTTAACTTCAGCTTACCATTTCACTCTTTTCACAAATTTGTTGCTAGGACTTGAGACCTTCCTTAGCCTTCTCTACCCCAAAAAAGTCTGACCCATGGGATTTTGTGCAGACAGTTTATTATTGAAAGTGATTCCAAGGAAGAAGAGCAGGAGACTGAGACAAATGGAGTAAGGCATCTGGTTTAAAACAAACAAACAAAAACACTAGTATAAGCAGGGAACAAAATACATACAGCAACACTAATTTATTAAACCTTGAATGTGTGTATCTATGTGTATATCTGAGAATGGTGGAGTAAATAGAACACTCAAGGATATTCGGAGTGACCAAGTTAAAGGAGAAGGTACAACTCAGAGTTAGTTTTGTTAGTGGTAAACAGCATTGGTTATGGGGAACAAGGCTAAAACATAGGCTAAAGTGAGCTGTGACTTAATGTTCCTTGTGGAAATTATCATTCTCCACACATTTCACCCTTTATTTTATCTCTTCTTTTCCACACTCTTGTCTTCTTTCTTCTAAAACAGACACACACACACACACACACACACACGCAAGCATGTGCACACGCACACCCAGTTTTGCAGGTGCCCAGAAAAACCAAAGTAAAAGGCAAGTCTCATTACAAGGTTGCTACTTTATTTCCCTTGAGTCAGTTTGAGTTTTCCTTTACCTCTGGGATTGGAGCATTATCTTAGTTTTGTTATTGGTTAATTTGACCCAGAATTTTAAAGGCAAAATCTCTGCTTTGTTCTACACTGTACATCAATAAGATGTGGGTGCATTTTCAAATCTTGCCCAATCCTTAGAGAATGTGTTCTCATTATTTTCAACAGGGTTTTTTGAGTAATATTTAAAATGTCAATAATTCAGTCCAACTAACATTTAATAAGTGCCCATTATAATCGGTGAATTAACCTTAAGGAAAAAAAAAAAGAAGATGCCATGCCAATAATGAAAGTGCAAAGAAAGAAAACAAGGCTGATTTTGAGGTTTCTAAATTGACTTACTAGGTGGATAGAAATGATATTACGATATGGAGTAAAGAAGAGGTTTGTTAGTGGAAATACTTAGTTTGATTTTGAAATTTGTTACTCTGAGTTGCTACAAGACAGACAAAGTTGCCTGTCTAGTTGTTATTCGTGGCTATTGATCATGTTGTGGATTTAGCAGAGAAATATACATGCTAGGGATTTAGAAATCATTGGTATATATATGATAGTTTCAGTTATAGACATAAACGAGAAGGTCCAGAGAGATTGTACAGAATTAGGAGATAAGAGGTCTGAGAATGGAACCTTGGGGGAACACTTAAGGGGAAGTAAGGGAAAAAAGAATAAATGAAAGAAACCAATGAATCTATTACAAAGCTATGAGGAAAGCCGAGATCAAGTGGTATCATAAAAGCCAAGGAAAGAAAGTTTTTCTAGGAGAACAAAGTCAACAGGATCAAATGCCAGTGAGAGGGAAAATAAAGTGGAGAGATAACTAAAAAGAGACCATTTAATTTGTACATCCAAGCAAAGATTTCAGTAGAATTGTGAAGGTGGCAGTCAGATGACTGTGGGTTGAAGAGTGAGTGAAAAGTCAGCTTGTCTTTCAAAAAGTTTAATGTTACAGTAAGGAGAAATATGACAGAGAATTGGAATTGGAGAAAGGCTTGGTCATTTTTGTTGATGGTTTTGTTTTGCTTTGTTTTAACATAACAAATACTTCAGCATGTTTGGATAGAGAGGTAAGAAAGAAAAGAAAGAGAAAATAAAATTTGTATTGTGTGGGAAAGGATGAGATGAGGCATAAGGTGGAGGAATTTGTCGTGGCAAGACACAGGGACATTGTCCACTGGAGCAAGAAGGAGATTAGTTTTTAAGTGATTTGAGAAATTATAGGAGGTATGGGAAAGTAAAGAGATCGTACGAGGTATAGGTATGAAGGCACAAACACATCTACTATTATCTCTTTTCTTTTTGTAGTAGAGACCAAGTGTGTGCCAAGTAGTAAATATGTTTTAATTTTTAAATTGTTTTCTAAAAGTCATTGTGATAATTTATAACTAAACTAGTAAGAAATCATAGAAACTATTGATTCTTATATGACTGGTTGTTTCACATTTTGGTAACTTCTAATTGCCTTTCTCTCTGAGAAACTTTAGAAAGCACAAATTTTCTCAATATTTTCACGGGATGCTCCTTCATTTTAATTAAATAGAACTGGATTTGAAGTACACCATATTTTAAATTTTTAATAATATTTCAGTAAATGATACTTATTACATAAAATTTACCACACCAAAAAAGCATACCTTTGAGAGTATATATAATGCTCTTCATGAAATGGAATGTTCTAAAATTTGCGTAGATACTGTGTTTCAAAGAAGGATTTTAATGACACAAGAAAGTCAATATAGTATTGAAAATGATAATTGTTCAGCTAAATCAATGTAGTTTGGATTGTTTGCCTCCATCAGAACCCTAGTTATAAAATTTCAGTACTTTTCCTTCTTCATTCTCACGTATGTAATGCTTTCTTCTTAAAACTCTTCTATTTGAAAAGCTGGTTTTATAACTTTGTTGTCACTCATTACATGTTTACCCATCATGTTTCTTAAACTACTCACACAACTTTCAAAATGTTTTCCTTCATAATACTTGTTCTTAACATGAGTCCAACCAACAAATAACTTCTAAAATTTCTGCTCTTTCACATAATTGAAATCTCAGGTAAAACCTCTTGCTTATAACAAGAAAAAATAGATGGAAGGGTTGGATAGAAATACTATGCATTTGCAGAAAAAAAACATCATTGCATTTCAAAGCAGGTGTCTTTTCATAGATGGATTTAACTACTTCTTTCTCCAAATGACATCTGTGTTTCACTTGTAGCAACTTATTATAGCCCATGCTTTTCAATTGCAACATTTATTGCATAAATAAAAATTGATGAGTGTATTAGCCCATTCTCATGCGCTAACAAAGACATACTTGAGACTCACTAATTTATAAAGGAAAGAAATTTAATTGACTCACAGTTCAGCATGGCTGGGGAGGCCTCAGGAAACTTACAATCATAGCAGAAGGGAAAGCAAACACATCTTTCTTCACATGGTGGCAGCAAGGAGAAGTACCAAGTGAAGGCAGGGAAACCCCTTATAAAATCATCAGATCTCGTGAGAACCATCAAGAGAACAGCATGGAGGTAACTGCCACCATGATTCAATTACCTTCCACCAGGTCCCTCCCATGAAATGTGGGGATTATGAGAACTACAGTTCAAGATGATAATAGGACACAACTAAACTATATTATTCCACTCCCGGCCCCTACCAAATCTCATGTCCTTACATTTCAAAACACAACCATGCCTTCCCAACAGTCCCCCAAAGTCTTAAGCCATTCCAGCATTAACTCAAAAGTTCAAGTCTAAAGTCTCATCTGAGACAAGGCAAATCTGTTCCATCTATGAGCCTTTAAAATCAAAAGCAAGTTAGTTACTTCCTAGACACAATGGGGGTTCAGGCATTGGGTAAACACACCAGTTCCGAATGAGAGAATTTCAATATTTAGCTGAGAGGAACTTGAAAAACCTAGAACTTTCATAAAAGATGGCAATCAGGCTATAATATATATTGTTACTCTTATTTGGTCTTGCAAAAAGCTAAAAAGAATTATTTTTGCTTGTTTCTTTTCTATATTTTACAAAAGGTATGTTAAAAATCATGTAGTTATTTACATTAGTTTTTCATAGACTAAATTTCAATTATGGAAAAACAACACTAATAGAAAACACCAAGACTCATTTTAACCACAAGCTTAAATTTCTACAAAAGCAAAAATACAAATAATACACATAAACATACATAAATATGTGTACTAGAACAACTTCAGACTGTAAATGAAAATTTATAGTATCCAAGAATCTAGGTGGAGTTATGCGCTTTTATTACAATGACCTACTGTATTTTTGAATGAATATGTAAGCCAACATTCAATTTCCTGTTTTTTAAAAAAAGTAATAACTTTTACTTTAGGTTTGGGGGTATATGTGGTTTTTGTTACATGGTAATCTCATGTCATGAGGGTTTGCTGTGCAGATTATTTCATCACCCAGGTATTAAGCCTAGTGCCCAATAGTTATTTTTTCTAAACCTCTCCTTCCTCCTACTTTCCACCTTCAGGTAGGCCCCAGTGTGTTGTTTCTCTTTCTGTGTCCATGTGTTCTCATCATTCAGCTCCCACTTGTAAGTGGGAACATGCAATGTTTGGTTTTCTATTCCTGCATGAGTTAGCTGAGGATAATAGCTTCCAACTCCATCCATGTCCCTCCAAAAGACACTATCTCATCCCTTTTTATGGCTGCATAGTATTCCACAGTGTATATGTGTCACATTTTCTTTTCTTTTTTTTTTTTTTGAGATGGAGTCTCGCTCAGTTGCCCAGGCTGGAGTGCAGTGGCGCTATCTCGGCTCACTGCAAGCCCCGCCTCCCGGGTTCACGCCATTCTCCTGACTACAGGCACCCACCGCCACGCCCGGCTAATTTTTTGCATTTTTAGTAGAGATGGGGTTTCACCGTGTTAGCCAGGATGGTCTCGATCTCTTGACCTCGTGATCCGCCCGCCTCGGCCTCCCAAAGTGCTGGGATTACAGGCATGGGCCACCGTGCCTGGCCTATGTATCATATTTTCTTTATCCAGTCTATCATTGATGGGCATTTAGGTTGATTCCATCTTTGCAATTGTGAATACTGTTTCAATGAACATATGTGTGCATGTGTCTTTATAATAGAATGATTTATGTTCTTTTGTGTATATACCCAGTAATGAGATTGCTGGGTCGAGTAGTATTTCTATCTTTAGGTCTCTGGGGAATTGGCACACTGTCCATCCGTTAGTTGTGGGAGTGATCACCTCAAGCTTTCTTGAGAATAAGACAGGTACTAAAAAAGCATATCAATAAATAAAAGTGATACATTTATTATATTAAAAAATGCTTGCCATCATTTGCTTAGAGTATACTGTTGTCTTATTCTTCTATTTATCAATCTAGTACATTCTTGATGTCTGCCAGCCTCTTTTCTTTCTTATGTCCTTTCATTCTGGACATCCTTCAGGGTTTAATCTTGGATATTTTAACAATTCAGCTATTTCATCTCTCAAAAAGGTTTAAACTACCACCTGTCAGCAAAAATTTAAGCTTTGGCTTTGATCATTGACTCTTGTCCTAAATAGCTAGCTTACCCTCAATATTTTACAGCTCTTCAGCATGGCATATTTATGTGTACTCTATTAATTTGTACCTTGATTAATTTTTGAACTTTTCCTTGAGTAAGCCTACATTTTAAAGGCCATTCTCATCTCAAGGGAAGAGGCAGTTTTCCATTTCTTTTGCACCTTTCCAAAGCTCCTAGTAATGTGCTATTATTATGGACATCTAATAAAGGTGTTGAAAAGCAAAAAAACAGACGCTGGTGAGGATGTGGAGACATAGGAATGCTTTTACACTGTTGGTCGGAGTGTAAATTAATTCAACCATTGTGGAAGACTGGCGATTCCTCAAGGATCTAGAGCTGGAAATACCATTTGACCCAGTGATCCCATTACTTAGTATATACTCAAAGGATTATAAATCATTCTACTATAAAGACATATGCACATGTATGTTTATTGCAGCACTATTCACAATAGCAAAGACTTGGGACCGACTCAAATGCCCATCAATGATAGACTGGATAAAGAAAATGTGGCACATATACACCATGGAATACTATGCAGCCATAAAAAAGAATGAATTCATGTCCTTTGCAGGGACATGGATGAAGCTGGAAGTCATTATTCTCAGGAAACTAACACAGGAACAGAAAACCAAACACCGCATCTTCTCACTCATAAGTGGGAGTTGAACAATGAGAACACATGGACACAGGGAAGGGAACAACACACACTGGAGCCTGTCGGGGGGTGAGGGGCAAGGGGAGGGAGAGCATTAGGACAAATACCTAGTGCATGCGGGACTTAAAACCTAGATGATGGATTGGTAGATGTGGCAAACCACCATGGCACATGCATACCTATGTAACAAACCTGCACATTCTGCACATGTATCCCGGCACTTTAAGTAAAATTAAA
Organism: Mandrillus leucophaeus; assembly: GCF_000951045.1. Taxonomy (NCBI): domain Eukaryota; kingdom Metazoa; phylum Chordata; class Mammalia; order Primates; family Cercopithecidae; genus Mandrillus; species Mandrillus leucophaeus. The sequence goes on along the minus strand of NW_012108352.1, from coordinate 821,034 downwards.
AAAAAAAAAAATGAAAGCAAACAGATTGCTTAATCTGAGTTTTACTCCATCTTTTTCTGAGTTTCAATCATGTGCACAGCACTGTCAATATAGCGATTAATAAGACGGTTCTTCATGGAACTCCCAGTTTGGAAATGGGAGACAGATACATAAACAAATTCAATCAATTTGCTAAGGGACGTAATACAAGGTACAGAGGTAACTCAGAGCGAGTAGTGAATGCCTATTAGGAAGTGAGGAGATGAGACTCAAGTATCTTCTGATATTTTAGAAATAAGAAAAGTAAAGTATCCATTTGATAGGCAGTCGGATGGTAAAGAAGGACAGACAAAAGGGCTGCACAACATGTTTCTGAATAATTGAGAGCCTCCTGTAATATATTTTCTGACATGAAGTAGTTCTTTACACCAATGATGAAGCTCTCTTTTCAGAGTTGACTTGAACTACATCAGAGTCCTTGGGAGGTTATTTTATTCCCCTTGCAAATGGGTTTCAGCTGAGTTTCATTGAGTACAATAAACTGAGATGAAAATTTAAAATATATAATGAAAATTAACATTTTACTAATTTTATTTCGTGGAGTTCATCTTTGAGCATATTAAAATATCAATAATCATTTTTTGCCCAAAGTCAGATATTCTGGCATTGCAGTCTAATTTGAACCTCCTGGCAAGCCTAGTACTACTTAGCTTCAGGAAAACTAACTGAAAACTAATTTCTGTTACCACTGCGCCCTTTGAAGTTTTAATTTAAATGGAAATGTGAGGATTACAGAAATCTTGCATATTTTTGGTTGTTGTTTCAATTGGCAAACAGTAAAAAAAGTCTATGTAGATAATCATAATTTTTGGTAAGTCTTACATAAATGCAGAAGAAGGAAATTATAAACTATAAAACCAAAGCTCGTCTTGATGCCTAAAGAGCCAAGAAACTTTTTTTAGTTATATTTTTTTTGCCTGAGAAAAATAGTTTAAATATTTCCTAGGTTTGCTAGGCTTAAAAATGACAGCTCTGTTTTTAGACATTTAATTGCTCCTTGGAAATAATTATTTGTGCAAATAAAGTTTCTGTACCAGTCTGCAAATTTTTGCTGCCCTCTGTTGGCTCGCTGAGAAATCTATAAACTGCCTTCTAATGATAAAGGAAAAATGAAACTCGAACAGAACTGAATGGAGTTTTAGGGATCATTCAGTTCAACATCTGACCTCCACATGCAATCACTTACACATTTAAATTACTTTAAAAAAAGCAAGAAACTACCAGAAGCACAGATGTATGTGTGTAGATAGTTAACGGCATTTTCAAAATCTCCTTTTTTTTTTCTTTCTTTCTTTCTTTTTTTTTTTTTTTTTTTGAGACGGAGTCTCTCTCTGTCGCCCAGGCTGGAGTGCAGTGGCCAGACCTCAGCTCACTGCAAACTCCACCTCCCGGGTTCACACCATTCTCCTGCCTCAGCCTCCCGAGTAGCTGGGACTACAGGCGCCCGCCACCTCGCCCAGCTAGTTTTTTGTATTTTTTTTAGTAGAGATGGGGTTTCACCGTGTTAGCCAGGATAGTCTCGATCTCCTGACCTCGTGATCCACCCACCTCGGCCTCCCAAAGTGCTGGGATTACAGGCTTGAGCCACCGCGCCCTGCCCCTCTTCTTTTTTTGTTTTTAAGGTAAGGTCTTGCTCTGTTACCAAGGCTGGAGTGCAGTGAGCATGATCTTGGCTCACCGCAACCTCTGCCTCCCATGTTCAAGTGATTCTCATGCCTCAGCCTCCCGAGTAGCTGGGACTACAGGCATGCGCCACCACGTCCAGCTAATTTATATATTTTTAGTAGAGACAGGTTTTACTATGCTGGTCAGGCTGAGCTGGAACTCCTAACATAAAATTATCCACCCGCCTCAGGCTCCCAAATGCATTTTCAAAATTGTATTCATGGTGCTGTCATCCATTTTAAAGCAAGCAATACTTCGGGCAAATAAATGACAGACCAAGTCAGAATGTATTTTTTTCCCCCAAATTTAAACACTCTAAAATACATTTAAATCATCCCTGAGTATATGTATACAAACTAACAGCCCATACTTTTAACATAATCCACCTCGTGGACAAAACAAAAGAGATCACAGTCCTTTTCCACTTGGCAGACATTAAATGAAGGGCATGAGCTGGGTACGGTGACCCATGCTTGTAATCCCAGCACTGTGGGAGGTCGAGGGGGGGTGGATCACTTGAGGCCAGGAGTTCAAGACCAGCCTGACCAACATGGTGAAACCCCTTGTCTCTACTAAAAATACAAAAAATTAGCCAGGTGTGTTGGCAGGTGCCTGTAATCACAGCTACTATGGAGGCTGAGCCAGGAGAATCACTTGAACCTGGGAGATCATGCCATTGCACTCCAGCCTGGGCAACAGAGTGAGACTCTGTCTCAAAAAATAAAAATAATAAAATAAAATAAAATAAAATAAAATAAATAAAATAAAATAAAATAAAATAAATGAAGGGTGTATTAGTTTGTTCTCACACTGCTAATAAAGGCATACCCAAGACTGGGTAATTTATAAAGGAAAGAAGTTTAAGGGACTCACAGTTCCAAATGGCTGGGGAGGCCTCACAATCATGGCAGAAGGCAAATGAGAAGCAAAGTCACATCTTACATGGCAGCAGGCAAGAGAGCTTATTCAGGGGAACTCCCATGTATGAAACCATCAGATCTCATGAGACTTAGTCACTACCATAAGAACAGTATGGGGTAAATTGCCCCCATGATTCAATTCCCTCCACGTGGCCCCACCCTTGACACATGGGGATTATTACACTTAAGGTGAGATTTGGATGGGGACACAGCCAAACCATATCAAAGGGGATGATTGCTCCCTTCATAAATTGGTCTTTGGACTCATTTTCTTCTCTGTCTATACCTTGCTCCCTTCGATTTTGACAGTGAATAAAATAAGAAAATTTGTCTGTGCATTATAGGCATGGTGAACATGCTCCAAGGAAAATGACAGGTCGGAGAGGCAGTAGCAAAGGACATTTCTGATGGCCTCAATCATTCCTTGATTGTATTTAGAATTTGAAGAACACACTCCCCATTCCCCACTTTTGCCACTCTTTCTTCCCAGCTTAGCCCTTTTGAATGTTGTGATTTATAACGAAACCATGCTTTTGGCTTTCTAGTCATTTGCCTTTTCAGAAAGATTTGTTTCAACAAGTGAATTCACCAAGTGAAAGTTTTTCCTATAAATATCTCTGTCAGAAATAAACGTACTATATAAATCACATGCAAATTGAAAAATCTGAACTATCTCCAATAAACATGTAAATGTAACGAGAAAAATTCATGATCTTCTACATCATTATCCCTGTTCTAGAGCCTCTGAACAAAATGAAAGTGTGCAGGAGAATGGCTTTCAGACCAGACCCACTGTTCCTCTTACAGTACATGCTATATGGATCATTCACATAATAAGTTACAATATGTTGTAGCAATTCAGCGCAGCACACTTTGCTGATATTTGTACCATGATTGTACTAAGAAAACGTTATTATAAAATATTCACATGCATATAAACCAATTGGAAAGCCAGAGCTCTGCTCAGAATTAGACTGTCATATTTTATTCCTACTCTTATTTTAACCTTGAAGAAATAGAAAAAATAATTATGCTCTGTGTACTTAAATGACAGATACTGTTTTCATACTGTATGATATATTAAATAATTTATTTCCTCAAAGAAATATTTGCTTCATTTATATTGTTCACATATTGGGTTTAAATACACCTTCATTTTTATGTGTAGTGGTTTCTACGGAAAAGCAGAAGTGAGATACATAAAAGAAGAAAAGCTGAATAGCTGGGAGAACCCAGAGTGGCAGCAATTTTATAGTAGAAGAAGGAAACTCATAAATATCAGAACAGATGATTAGAAGTCTGTGTATAAGAGTGGGTTGAAGTAATGCAGTTTTAAAACCATTAATTTTTGGCATATGTTTAGATAAATCACTGGGGCAGAAATTAGAGGAGAAAAGTGAAATCCCATCTACCACTAAACATTTTGTTTTAATTAGTGCCTTATGATATAACCACAGAGGGTGGATAATAGTGAGGAATCCTACTGGCCTAATGATAAAAGGTGCTAGGCAAATGATTCGTCTTAATCTTGGTTAGTGACTTTAATATTACACCATTTGCTATATATGCAACCTAGGAAAAGAGAACTGAGAACCCCAAAGTAATTTGTTTGAAAGATTTATAACTATGTGAGACAGTCAGAATAGTAAGAAGATTTTTCCCCTGAAGAGAACATCCAGTATACGAACGTTTTCATGGGCTGTTTTGCTTAAAGGAGTAAATAGGCACTCTAAGAGTTAGAAGGAAAATACGTATAGAAACATATCCTCATCAGTAACTCTAAGTGCTCCATTGAAAATTCAAGGATACATGTCCTTAAAAGAAAAAGAGTGTTTTGCTTGTTTTGTTTTTTGTTGTCTGATAGAGTATTCATGCATTGCAGTTTATTATACTATTTGAGACAATAAAAGAATGGATTCTCTGTTTTAACTCATTAAATGAGAACAATTCTGAACACTATTTTTTTCTTGGCTTGATCCCTGAGTTTCATGTGTATATCCATACTTTCATAGGTTTATTGAGCTTGTGCTGTGTGTAAATCATAAATGTATGAAAGCACATATATAAACACATACGTCCACATATACTCATATGGACACATACTTTCTTAGACACCCAAAACAAAGCACAGAAAGAGAAATCATTTACAGGGATATTGATAAATAACTTATGTTTGTTAAAAAATTAATTTAGAAAAGTAATGCATGATTTCTTTAAAATAATTCAAGCACCATATTTGTGAGGTAAAAAAAATGTGCAAAGTCATCTGTCACCTTCTCCTCATCATAATAAGAAATTTCTGTTTGTGATCCAATGTGTATCCTTCGAGAACTCTCTTTTGCTCTCGCTGTGTCTCTCATATCATATATTAGGGGCATGTTTGCATGTACTGTTTGTGAAAGAGACAGAGAGAGAGAAAGAATGAGAGAGAACATCTATTCTGCTACTTGGTACTTTAGTAATTTACCTTGAGCATCTAACTATTTTAATACATATAGATCTACAAAATTATTTTTAAAGTGCATAATATAAAAAAATTGATAGATAATTTCCTTTAAAAAAGTTTTAAAGGAAACTTTAAGATGTGCAGCACAATTTAAGGTGTACAACACAATCTATGTGTGTATACACACACACACACACGCATTATACAATGTCCTTCAGGTTCATCCGTATTGTGACAAATGATAGGATTTTCTTCCTTTTTATTATTTTATTATTATTATATTTGCTTTTCTTCTTTCATATGTATACATGTGTACACACGTTGTGGAATGAATAATGAAGCTAATCAATAAATCTATCATCTCACGTACTTTTTGTGATGAGAACATTTAAAATTTACTTTGCTATGCAATTTTCAAGTATATAACAACTATTATTTACTACAGTCATCATTCTGTACAATAGATCTCCAGAGCATATTCCTTCCATCTAACTGACACTTTGAACCCTTAAATCAACAGCTCTTCAACTTACCTACCCTCCACCAGACCCTGGTAATCAACATTTTACTCTATCTCTATGAGTTTGACTATTTTTGATTCTACATATAAGTGAGATGTGGCATCTGTCTTTCTGTGTCTGACTTATTTTACTTAAAAATAATATCCTTCGGGTTCATTTGTGTTGTGACAAACGACAGGATTTCCCTCTTTTTATTATTTTATGATTATTTTTTCTTTTTGTCTTTCTTTTTACGATTGAATAGTATTTCAGTGTCTGGATTACCACATTTTTAAGCCATTCATCCTTTAATGAACACTTAGGTTGATTCCGTGTCTCAGCTATTGTGAATAATGCTGCTATGAATATGGGAATGCAGACATCTCTTTGACATTCTCATTTTATTTCCTTTTAATCATTTCTTATTGATGTAGAATCAGGTTGTTTCCAATCTATCACTATTACAAACAATATTTTAAAAACCCGGTTTTATATACATATATAATATATATATATATATGTATATAATTGTGAATGTTTGCAAGCTTTTCTGTAGAACAGATTCTTAAAAGTGCTCTGCGAAGTCAAATGGTAAGCACAAATTATTTCCAAAGAACTTCACCTAATATCTAGTGCACCCAGACAAACATTAACCTTGTGATTACAGAATCTATAAGGGGTACTTGTTACCCTTGTTTGTCCATCTTGGGAATCAGAATCTTGTTTGCAATAGTCAGGAGGTCAACCCAGCTCATTATTGGGCACAACAAAAGCATATATGACCTTTTTGAAGAGAAAATAATTGTTTAATTGAATTTGACTGTCTCTATGAATACTACATAATTCTCCTTTATCTATATCAACTCTCTCTGTGTGTGTGCAAAATAATTGTTTATTTCAGTTTGGCTGTCTCCATGCATATTATATAGTTCTCTGCACTGTTTTTGAGATATATTAGCCATGTCATGTGATTAATGTAATAGTTTTTAGCTTGATTGCTTCTGTGTTCTTTTTCAATAACTGCTTATTTTTACTGACTTCCATGCCATTCTGGCCATACTGGGATTGTTATGTATTTGCATAGAGGTCTTTAATCTGTTTCTACTTATGAGTTTACATGAAAATTTTTTTAAATAAAATCTTTCTCAAAGTACTTTGACCTGAGGCTCTGCTTCTATCCAACATGATATGCCCAACACACTACGCCCAACACAACTTTCCACATTATTCATTCACCTGGGAATGACGGTTCCACCATGGCTCTATTTAAACACTTTGTAGTGTGTGAAATCTGTATTTTATCAGTATTTCAGTACTGTAGTGATGAGAGGAGTATTTTAACCACTTTTGAGTTGAGGGCAAGGGGACTTAGACTGATTGGGGTCTGAATTGTGCCACAGCACATTCTTTATAATACCATTAACAACCTTCTGCATACAGCTATCTGTCACTTCAGCCCTGTCACCATCTGCACCACCCAGGTCTATCAACATTATCTCACACTCACTAAGCCACGTTAGCAGGCACAGTGTCCTACACATAATAGGCATTCAAATGTTTGTTTAATAAGTGAATGATTTTATCAATCCTACTGACAGATTATTCTACAAAGAAGTCTGCTAAAACCCTGAAATATGCCATATTGTCATTTCACTTTGGAGAATTTGGAAGGAACTGATACAAATTAAACATGCCACCTCAAAACTTTGTGTTTTAGAAATCTGCCATATAACCTTACTTTTCTCCCACAGATATGAAATGCTGGAGGCCATTATAAACTGGTCATTCACCATTAACAGCACCCTGCTATTGTTTTTCACTGTGCTCTTAGTATTCTCTTAGCTTTTTGTTGTCAGAGGAATGAATGGTTAGTATTTTAGCACAGTGGTTATAATCAGTATTATTAGGTATTTAGCATTAGTCACTATAAATATTCTATCATCCATTAAAATATGGGAGAATTATATCCTGTAGAAAAGATCAACACTTAAAACATTGACCTTTTCAGTGTTCTAATATATCACATCTATTCTGGTTTCCCCTGAGTGCCTACTCTGAGTAACCTATAGGGAGCAAGTGAAGTGGCCAGTCATTCTAAATACAAAATATTTGAAGGTCAACTATAAAAATAGTCAATTAATGCCAGGACATAAATCATCATAAGCAGAGAAGACTAGTTATCAAAAAAGAATTCATCCTCAGTCACTTTAATGAGAACAAAAAATGGCAGGGAGGTAACCTCTTTTGATTCATGTAGTGCCTACAGATCCGTGGACTGCCTGAGGTAGCATTGGAGTTATTATAGACGTTATTCTATTGCAGATGAGTGATGATGCCTTGGACTCAGGATTGGTGTGTGACATTTCTGTTTTCTTCTCTGTCCCATCACTTTTGATTAAAGTCAAATGAAAGATCATTTCAGTAAGAATGCTTAGAGTTCAGTAAGAATGCATGTTGATTCATGCATTCTTACTGAACTCTAAGCATTCTTACTGAAATGAAACTGCCTAATTTCAGTGTCTAATAAGACACTGAAAAGTGTCTGCCTCATTAAATATTATAACATTTCCCAAATTTTCAAAGAAGAGTAAGATAAGCCAAGGCCTTCTGTAAGCGTGGACCCTTTCTAAAGCTTTTTCTTATACTTTGAATGCCTTATTCTTTTTTTTTCTTTTTTTTTTTTAATGGAGTCTCGCTCTATCGCCCAGGCTGGAGTGCAGTGGTGCGATCTCGGCTCACTGTAAGCTCTGCGTCCTGGGTTCATGCCATTCTCCTGCCCCAGCCCCCCGAGTAGCTGGGACTACAGGCACCCGCCACCTCGCACCACTAATGTTTTGTATATTTAGTAGAGACAGGGTTTCACCATGTTAGCCAGGATGGTCTCGATCTCTTGACCTCGTGATCCACCCACCTCGGCCTCCCAAAGTGCTGGGATTGCAGGCGTGAACCACCGCGCCCAGTTTCCTTGTTCTTTTTATACCATGATCCTATTCATCTTTGAAGTGAAGTTCTCTGTCACTAATGGTCAGTCATAATCAAACTAGAGAAAGTTAAGGAACATATTCATATTACCTACAAATTGGCTATAACTTGAAATAAGTAACATGACAGACAGTTACACTGAGAAATGGGTCATCTGTCCCCTCTTTAGCTCTCACTGTTAGTTATACAAAAATTAGTTTAGATGAAAGATCCAAATCCTCAAATTCTAAATGAATACATGCATAGTTTCCATTTAATCCACTAAATTTTTTCGGAGTATTATACATTAGGGTAACATAGGCCAACAGTAGAACTCCAAATATTAATCTTGTCTTCTCTGGATTCATGAGCTAGAGCATATATAAACCTGACAACCTCTCTATTCTATTCATTTATCACACAATCTTGTTTGAGGCCTGTTTTTCTTTTCTCATGGTTCCTCATTGAGCCTCACTTGACTTTCCAGAGGTAGGATTTTAAAAGTAAATAAGCCGTGTCTTTCTTCCCTAACATCTAGGATAAGCTGCTAATTTTATTCTTCCTTTCACTGTATTGACAAAACAAAAAAGCCAAACTCTATAAAATATTTGAAGAGATTTTTTCTGAGCCAAATTTGAGGACCATGGCCCATGACACAGCCTCAGGAGGTCCTGAGAACATGTGCCCAAGGTGGCTAGGTTGCAGGTTGGTTTTATATGATTTAGGGAGACATAAGACATCAATCAATACATGTGAGGTACACATTGGATAGGTCCAGAAAGGCACAATGACTTGAAGTAGTACCTTAAAAGTCATGGGTGGACTCAAAGATTTTTTGATTGGCAATTGGTTGAAAAAGTTAACTTATCATCTAAAGGCCTGGAATCAAGAAAAAGGAGTGCCTGGGTTAAGATAAGACTCTGTGGAGACCAAGGATTTTATTATATAGATGAAGTCTCATAGGTAGCTACCCTTAGAGGCAATAGATGGCAAATGTTTCCTATTCATACCCTGAAAAGGTGTCAGACACTCTGGAACAGAGCTAAGGGAAGGGGAGTCTCTATAGAATGCACAAGAGATAGCCATGCAGGACCAGTCTTAAAGATGTCAATGAAATACATTTGGGATAAAATACTCTGATTTTCTTCAGGGCCTGCTATTTGTCACGTGATGCTATACTACAGTCAGTTTGGAATTTTGGTATCTTATTGGTACAAAGAGTCTGTTTTGTGAATCTTAAGATTTCCGTTTAAATGTTAATGCTGGTCTGTTGTGTCTGAATGCCAAAGGGAGGAAAATATAATGAGGCATATCTGACTCTCCTTCCAAACATGACCTGAACTCATATTTCAGGATTTCTTTGAATCCCCTTGGCCAAAAGGGGGTCCATTCTGTCAATTGGGGGACTTAGTATTTTATTTTTGAATTACATCTGGGTTTGACTTTGGACTGCTCATTTAATCAGGGGCAAGGTCATCTCATCTCCCATACAGTATATGACTACATGAATCATATAGGGAAGAGTGAAGAGGAAGAAAATGATTAAAAAGAGAAGAGGGAACCAAAAGCAGAAAACTTCACCTATCCAATCTGCTGATAATACATGTTGTTTTTACAGTAAAAGTAATATTCTTTTCTTGATGAACCTCTTGTGTGTTTGGCTGTCTTTTTTTTCCTTTCTTTCTACTATGACCTTTTTAGGCAACGCTGCTAATTACTTACCCAGTATTTGTACTCCTTGTATTCCTTACCTAACAGAGCCCTAATTTTGGGTAGGACGAAGAATGGCAAGATACTGGAGGAGTAGAAACTACATTTACCAGATCCTCTTGCCACTGGGCATGATATATCACTTTGTTCTGGCCAATGAGATATATGTGGAATTTTACTCTGTGAGGGTTTTAGATCAACTATTGTTTTTATAATAAAAACAGAAAGACTCAGCTATATTGTGTATTTTTCCCTTTGCCCTTCCCCTCTCTTTCTGCCTATAGTTAACAGAGTTTAAAAAAAAAAAAAGAAAGAATTTAGTATACTTGAGCCACATTATCAGCCTTGTACTGATGTACTTAATGATTTATCTTTATGTAAACACATAAATTTTTATACATTTAAGACATTATCTATCAAGATTTTTATTAGTAGCTCTTGAAAGTAATTGTTATCAACACAACCTATAAGAGAACTCTTTCTTCTTGGAAGGAGAGAAAGATACAAGTGACGAGGAGTAAAAAAGGAGAGAGAAAAAGAAAATATGTATTTATCTATCTATATACATACATACGCATATGTATATATACATATACGTATATATATATGGCTTTATATATATGTATATGCGTATATATATGTATATGTATATATATATAAAGCTATATATATATAAAGCCATGTATAACAGACCCACAGCTAATATTATACTGGATGGGGAAAAACTGAAAGGCTTTCTTCTAACATCTGGAACATGACAAGATGCCCACTTTCACCACTTGTATTCAACATAGTACTGGAAGGTCTAGCAAGAGCAACTTGATGAGAGAACAATATAAAAGAAATCCGAATTGGAATATAAAAGTTGTTGGGAACAGGCCCCCCAAAATCTGGCCATAAACAGGCCCCAAAACTGGCCATAAACAAAATCTCTGCAGCACTGTGTCATGTTAATGATGGCCATAACGCCCAGGCTGGAAGGTTGTGGGTTTACCGGAATGAAGGCAAGGAATACCTGATGCGCTCAGGGCAGAAAACTGCTTAAAGGCATTCTTAAACCATGAACAATAGCATGAGCGATCTGTGCCTTAAGGGCATGTTCCTGCTGCAGATAACTAGCCAGACCCACCCCTTTATTTCGGCCCATCCCTTCGTTTCCTGTAAGGGACACTTTTAGTTAATCCCGTTTCCAATAAGGGACACTTTTAGTTAATCGAATATCTATAGAAACAATGCTAATGATTGACTTGCTGTTAATAAATACGTGGGTAAATCTCTGTTTGGGGCTCTCAGCTCTGAAGGCTGTGAGACCCCTGATTTCCCACTTTACACCTCTTTATTTCTGTGTGTGTGTCTTTAATTCCTCTAGCACCGCTGAGTTAGGGTCTCCCCGACCGAGCTGATCTCGGCAAAAGTCGAACAGTCCTTGTTGCAGATGATATCATGCTGTAGCTCAAAAAACCTAACGACGCTACCAAAAAAACTAATAGAACTAATAAATTCAGTGAAGTTGCAGGAAACAAAATTAGCACACAAAAATCTGTAGCATTTCTACATGCAAACAATGAACAATCTGAAAAAGAGAAAATTAATTTTATTTACAATAGCAACACGTAAAATTAAATGCCTAGAAATTGTTTAACCTACTCATGAAAAATTGCTATAATAAGAACAACAAAACACTGATGAAGGAAATTTAAAAGAACACCAAAAAATGAAGATATTTCATGTTTATGGATTGGTAGAATCAATTTTTAAAATGTACACAATACCCAATGCAATCTACAGATTTAATGCAATCCCTCTCAAAATACCAATGACATTCTTCACAGAAATAGAAAAACAATCCTAAAATTTACATGAAAACAGCAAATGCCCAGAATAGCCAATACTACTTTAAGCAAAAGGAACAAAACTAGAAGATCGCATTATCTGACTTCAAATTACACCACAGAGCTATAGTAAATAAACATTGAGCCTTCGATATTGCACCATTCTTTGGGTTGATCAGTCAGCTTCCTGGTGGCAGACTGATTATATCGGACCTCTTCCGTTATGGAAAGGGCAGAGGTTTGTCCTCACTGGAACAGGCACTTACTCTGGATATGGGTTTGCCTATCCTGCACTCAATGCTTCTGCCAAGACTACCATCCGTGGACTCATGAAATACCTTATCCACCGTAGTGGTATTCCACACAGCAGTGCCTCTGACCAAGGCACTCACTTTATGGCTAAAGAATTGCGGCAGTGGGCTCATGCTCATGGAATTTGCTGGTCTTACCATCATGTTCCCCATCACCTTGAAGCAGCTGGATTGATAGAATGGTGGAATGACCTTTTGTAGTCACAATTACAATGCCAACTAGATGACAATACTTGGCAGGCTGGGGCAAAGTCCACCAGAACGTCATATACGCTCTGAATCAGCATCCAATATATGGTACTTTTTCTTGTATAGCCAGGATTCACAGGCTCAGGAATCAGGGGATGGAAGTAGAAGTGGCACTAGTCACCATCACCCCTAGTGATCCACTAGCAAAACTTTTGCTTCCTGTTCCCATGACATTCGGTTCTGTTGACCTAGAAGTCTTAGTTTCAGAGAGAGGAACGCTGCCACTGGGAGACACAGCAATTCCATTAAACTGGAAGTTAAGATTGTCACCTGGACACTTTGGGCTCCTGCTACCTTTAAGTCAACAGGCTAAGAAGGGAGTTACAGTGTTGGCTGGAGTGATTGACCCAGACTGTCAAGATGAAATCAGTCTACTACTCTACAACAGATTTAAGGAAGAGTATGCATGAAATACAGGAGATCCATTAGGATGCCTCTTATTATTACCATGCCCTGTGATTAAGGTCAATGGGAAACTATGACAGCCCAATCCAGAAAGGACTACAAATGGCCCAGAACCTTCAGAAATGAAGCTTTGGGTCACTCCACCAGGAAAAAAAAAAATATGATCTGGTCACAAGCTTTATTTTTTATTTATTTTTTAACGGGGAGGCTTTTTATTACAGCTTTCATCTCATTCGTTGTTATTGGTGTGTTTAGGTTTTGGATTTCTTCATAGTTCTATTTTGGTAGGTTGTATGTGTCTAGGAATTTGTCTATTTTTTCTAGATTTTTCAATTCATTAGCATATAGTTGCTCATGGTAGTCACAAATAATCCGTTGAATTTTTGCGGTGTCAGTTGTAATATGTGTTTTTCATCCTGATTTTATTTATTTGGGTCTTCTCCTTTTTTTCTTAGTCTGGCTAAATGTTGATTTTTGTTTAATTTTTCCAAAAAGAGTTTTTCATTTTGTATTGTTTTATTCGTTTCAATCCATTTATTTCTTCTCTGATTTTTGTTATTTATTTTCTTCTACTGATTTTGGGTTTGGTTGGCTCTTGCTTTTATAGTTCTTTAACATGCATAGTTAGGTTGTTTATTTTATGTTTTCCTTCTTTATTGATATGGGCACTTATAGCTATACATTTTCTCCTTAGTACTGCTTTTGCTGTGTCCCATAGATGGTGGTATGTTGTGTTTTCATTATCATTTAAGAAATTTTTCAGTTTTCTTCTTAATTTCTTCACTGGTCTTTCAGAAGCATTGTTTAATTTCCACTTTTGTGTAGTTCCAGAATTTCTCTTTTTATTGATTCTTAGTTTTATTCCATTGTCATCAGAAAAGATGCTTGATACTGTTTCAATGTTTTTGAATATTTTAAGACTTGATTTTTTTACCTAACATATGACCTATGCTTGAGAATGATCCATGGTTGAGGAATAGAATGTGTTTTCTTCAGCCATTGGCTGAAATGTTCCCTAAATATATATTAGATCCATTTGGCCTATAGGGCAGACTGATATTTATTTGTTGAATTCTGTCTGGGAGATCTGTTTATTTCCCTGTACCTTAGCCTCCTGAATAGCTGGGATCACAGGCATGCACCGCCATGCCTGGCTACTTTTTGTATTTTTAGTAGAGACAGGGTTTCACCGTGTTGCCCAGGCTGGCATTGAACCCCTGACCTCAGGTGATTAGCTCACCTTGGCCTCCCAAACAGTTTGGATTACAGACGTGAGCCACCACGCACAGCACTCATCTTGATACATTTAGATGTTCATTTTTGTCTGGGCATTGAAGAGTTAGGTATTGCAATCTTTACAGTTTAGGCTTGTTTTCACCTGTCCTTCTTGGGAAGGCTTTCTAGGTATTCTAAAGGACTTGGGTATTGAAATTTAGGCTGTTTGTGTTTTGAGGGGACCCCAAGCCCAGTAACAGTCATCCTTGAAGACACATACATACTTGATGGTCTTGGCCAAGATTCAGAAGAATTCTCTGAACTACCAGGCAGAGACTTGTGTTCTCTTCACGTATTTCTCCAAAGAAAATTGAGTCTGTTCGTTCTGTGCCACCTGTAGCTGTGCGTGGAGGGACACAAGAACCACTGTGACCACCACAGCTAGAACTGCACTGAGTCAGACTTTACACCAAAACAGCGCCGGGTCTCACCAAAGACTTGCTGTAACCACTGCCTGGCTATTGCCTATTTTTGCTCAAAGCCCTCGGACTCTACAATCAGCAGGTTGCAATGCCATTCAGGACTCTATCTTTTCCTTCAGGGTGGCAAGTTCCCCCAGGCCTTGGATGGATCCAGAGGTGGCGTCTTGGTGCCAGAGGCTAGAGTCGAAAACCTTAACAATCTACCTGTTCTATTTACTGTGGCTGAACTGACAAATCACAAGAAGCAGATCTTTCCACTCTTCCCTCCCCTTTCCAAACACAGAGGAGCCTCACCTCATGGCCACTGCTACCTCAGGCTCACAAGGAATACTGCCAGACTACCACCAATGTTTCCTTAAGGCCCAAGGGCTCTTCAGTCAGCTTGTGTTGAATGCTGCTGGCCTGGGACTCACCCTTCAGGGCAGTGGGCTCCCCTCCTGTCCTGCAGCAGGTCCAGAAATGCCATCCAAGAGTCATATCCTAAAATTAGGGACCCAAGAGTCTGCTTTTAGCTCTATTCCCTTGTGGCCAAGCTGATACTTAAGGTGCAAGACAAAATCCCCTTTCCTTTTCCCTCCACTTTTCTCAAGCAGAAGGAGTCTCATTCCATAGCACCCATAGTTGGGAATGTGCTGTGTCTCACCCGAAGCCAATAAGTCTCAGTGTCTCACTCCTGGGCCTCAACATAATACCTGGTTTCACTGCTGGTTTATAAGGACTCAGGGGCTCTTCAGTCAGCAGGTGATAAATCCTGCCAGGACTAGGTCTTTCCCTTCAAGACAGAGGATTCCCTTCTGGCCCTGGCATATCTAGAAATGTCCAAGAGCCAGGGCTTGAAAAAGGGGCCACATGACTCTCACTTGTTCCCTATCCTGCTGTGGCTGAGCTGGTACCCAAGATGCAAGACGAAGTCCTTCCCACTCTTCCATTTCCTCTCCTCAAGTGAAGGCAGGAGGCTTTCTTTGGAGAGATGAGTTGTGCAGCCTGGGGTTAAGGGAGGGGTGATGCCAGCACTCCCTTAGCCACCCCGGTTGGTATCTAAGATTGCACGTCTCCTTAGTCCACTGTTTCTAGGCTGAATTCAGCCCTGGGACTTGCCTAGGTGTTGCAGTCCTTGTGGCCTTGACTGCCTTTCAAGTTTATTTTGGGTTCTAGGACACTTCAGTCTGTGGTGGTGAGACTTGCAGGAACTCATGTTCCAGCCACTGGGATTGGTGATTCCCTTTTGCCTAGAACTGGTTTCATTACTCCTTCCATGGTCAGGTGCCAGCTGACTATAGTCTGGTTTCGGTTTCTTCCATAAAAGGGCAGCCCTATGTGCAATACGTCACAATTGCTGGTTCACCCTCTCCCTAGAGCACGGAAAAGTTCTCAGCACTATGCTGCCAGTGCCGGTGGATGTGGGAGGAGTGGCATCAGCAATTCAATACTGTTTTTGCTACCTCTTCAGTGCCTCTTTCAGTGAAGTTAAAACCAGGTACTTTGAGTGCTACCCTGATTTTTGGTCCTATTGAAGATTTTGTGTGTGTGTGTGTGTGTGTGTGTGTGTGTGATAGTTGTTAAATTTGTGTCCTTGTGGAGGGAATGATCAGTGCAGTCTTCTATTCCGCCATCTTGCTCCACTCCCTCTCCCAGAAGCATTTTGACTTATACATTTTGGTGTGTTTAATATTAAGGTTTTTAAGGAAAATCTGAACAGAAATGATCTTATACCAAGGAAAAAGAAAATTCTATTTGGTGACTTGGTTCATGATAGGGTCAAAATAAGATTGGTTCAGTAACAATTAGCAAATATGCAAATCAGAAAATTAACTATATACTCCAAAGTTTATAAAATAACTAGGTGATATGGTTGTATATTTTCATCTTTTATTTTATGAATACTTAGAGATATTTACTGTATGGACAACAAACAATGTTATAATGTTAGGGTGGCAGTAAAGCCTTAAAGTTAAGAGCATTGTCTTTGGAGTCTAAGTTGTGTTCAAATACAGATTCTGCCACTTAGGATTGTTTTGCTTAGAGCATATTACTGTAAAATGGAGAGAATCATAAGTTGTCGTAAAAACAAATGTGACAATATTATAAGTTATTTAGCCAAATGCCTGCAATAGCTATAAGATTTTTTAAAAATACAAAGAATGATGAATAAAAAGGTAACCAGATTAAAGGAGATATCCTTTTTCTAACCTATAGAGCATCGCTGCATACATTAGAAAAGCATGTTCTCTCTTGGTGGATATAACCTTGAGAGTGCAGGATTGTTTCTTTGTGCAAAGCCAAATTCATTTCTTTCTGCAGGCTACAGTAGCCCTGCATTAGAATGCACAGTATGATAAGCCAAGTGTAAATTAGATTCCAGCCTTCATTTGCTCCATCTCCCAGGTGTCCTTACAGTGAACAACTTATATAACTTACAACTTTGTCTAAAGTTATACCCTAACTAGATGTGTCAATGAATTGTTTCTAAACAAACACTAGCCCTTTTCATGAAGGGAGTTCTGGGGAATATATTTTTCTGTATATCATTACAATATTTCAGTTGAATAAAACTTGTTCAAAGTAAAGAGGAAAGAATTCTCTCCAAATTCACTATTCTATCAAGACTTGGCTATGGGTCCTACTATGATGTCCTAACATATCAAAGTAGTTTAGACCAAAATTCTGGTGTTACTCCTACTAGAACAACATCAGAAACATGCGTATTAAAAGGTTAGACAGGATATCTCAAGTACCACATCCACTTTGCATAAGTAATTTAAGAGTGCTTTGAGATATCAAGAGATGGAATCCATCCTCAACTGGGAAGAACTTAGAAAAGGAAGTAGTATAGTGTACTGGCTAGTAATGTGGGTTTTGGAGTATAATAGGGTTGCATTTGAATATGGATTCCAGTCTGTTATTTAGTAGTAATTTGGCCTCAATCAGGTTTCTTTACCTCTCCGAGCTTTAGGGATTTCACCTGTAAATGAAGCTAATACTAACTTTGCGGAGTAGTTGTGAGGATTATAAAATAAACTATATAAAGAGCTTGTATACTGTAGTCATTCAATAAATGACAGATATTTTTACTGACTATTGATGTATGTTCCTAAATATCTAATATTTATTATGTTCTATAGTGGCTAGCATCAGACAGATTAGTTCAGCCTGACGATGGGTAAGTTTATTTATGCTGTATCAGGACCCTGGAAGGACTTTTAGACATTTTCTGTGCATAATTGGATGAGACTCTTTCATGCTATTGAAAGAAATACTGACAGAAGGCAAATGTCAGTATCCTTGAAGCAAAGCAGGCGACTTATTTAGCCTGGGCAGCATGATATCAATTTGACTGTTTGCCATTAGAAGGGTAAGACATGTAACTGTGTACAAATCTTCAAGTCTGATGCTCTCGTGAACAATGCGAATCTACGCAATCGCAGCTAAAATTTTAAAAGTATGTTTTCTTATATCTACTACCAATACACAATGGCATTATGCTTCCAGGAGCGCAAAGTGATACATAAACATTAAGCTACGTCTGTGCTTCATTCTCTTCACAGACAGTCAGGCACACAAGGAGGTTAAGTGATTTGCCCAAGGCAGTGTGTTGTGCCACTAACAGAACTGGGAATTGAACCAGAAGTCAGGCTCCCAGGTAATATAAAACCTAGATCAGAATATCCTTTTGTTGCTGCTGGGTCTGTGGCTCATCCTTTTTCTCTTTAGACTAAAGCATCAACTATACTCCTTCCCTTAACTCTGATTCAATGTATGTATGGCTGTACTAAATCACTGGTGCTTGTTTTAGATGTTGACAAACTGAGAAGGGAGGGTCTACATTTATACAATAAAGACAAATGGGACTGATGATTAGTTCTCCAAAAAGTCAATGTGTTTTTCAAAATCTGAAGAAACTTGCAATAAGTGCTGCTAGAAAAATTACAATATGAGGTCGGGTGTGGTGGCTCACGCCTGTAATCCTAGTGCTTTGGGAGGCCGAGGTGGGTGGATCACCAGGTTAAGAGATCAAGACCATCCTGGCCAACATGGTGAAACCATGTCTCTACTGAAAATACAAAACTTAGCTGGGGGTGGTGGTGTGTGCCTGTAGTCCCGGCTACTTAGGAGGCTAAGGCAGGAGAATTGCTTGAACTTGAGAGATGGAGGTTGCAGTGAGTCAAGATCGCACCACTGTACTCCAGTTTAGGGACAGAGTGAGACTCCATCTCAAAAAAAAAAAAAAAGAAAAAAGAAAAAGAAAAATTACAATATGACAATATGAGGGAGGACTGTGGCTTTCTTGCAAAAAGTAACACCTTTACCCTTCTTTTTTCAGAATTACCATTTTGAGGGGGTATTGGAGATATCATGATAGAAGAATGGTTACTCTCAACCAGCAGCAAAAAAGAGAGATCCTGAGATTTCAGTTAGTCACTATGATTACAAAAGCAAATTGGCAAGAATTGAGTATAGTTAATTTTTATGATGTCAATAATTGTTGAAAATCTTCAGTAGTCAATACCAATTTTTACCATCCTTATCCTTAGTGAGGTGGGAAATCTATTTGGCAAACAATCTTGTTGTATAATCAATCAAAGATCATGCAAGCAGTCAAAACATCATAACCATGTTAATAATTTAAATAGCATGCTAAAACCTTCAACAGCATGCTAAGGTTTACCAAAAACATTCCACTATATCATTGCATTTGATGCTCAAAGTAGTCTCATCAAGAACACAAAACATAAATATCCCATTTTATTTGTGATCTGTCTCAACACCTGACTAGCAAGTTATATAACACTTTACTAGCAAGTAAGAATAAGGAGTGATGTCTTCTTATCTATAGGTCCAAGGTACTTTTCATTATACTATGCTGCCAAAGAGGCTTTAAAAAAAAGCATGTCTGGACTACTGCATATTCCTATTTAATAGATGGCGTACTCGAGACCCAAATAACATATTACTTCTCTACCTCCAGCTCTAGATCACACAGGTAACCTCCTAGAGAGAGGTTATACTCAACACAACCTGTTGATTTATCTTTAACAAACTTACTTTTTTCCTGACTCCATATAGTTAATATGACCAGCACAAATCACTATCTTTTTAAATTAAAATATATTTTTCTTGAAAATGTATTCTAATAATAGAAAGATTACATTTTTCACACAAGGGGCTCTTATGATTTAAAGGACATCAAAAGTCCACCTGTCTTCCACAGGTTATATAAACACCTGTCGTAATCACCTCTGTTCTCTTCCTCATTCATTATTTTATTTCTATATGTAAATCAGGAGTGGGATAATGGTGTGCTGATAAACTGATTTTGGAGAGGGAGAAGGAAGACTTGATTTGCATTATTTGATGAATTCTATTGTGTAAATATGTCTATCATGGCTGATTTCGTTCTACCAGTGAGATACTATTGAACATGGAATTGAAAAGAAACGTATACGAATCAGTTCTTGTAAGCTGGTATGAACTGACTCTAGAACAACCTGGAGAGGGAAGCTCAGAGTATCAAAAAATTGTGAGGACATGGACAGGCAGGGTGAAACATGTATTTATTTATTCAAACATGTGCTCAGCACCTACTGTTTAACTAGAGTTCTGTTAATTGCTTGTGGTGGGGCGATAGAGATAATAACATCTATCATTTTTTGAGTGCATGCAATGTGTTGGGCAAAATGCTAAGCCCTTTATGTACAGATCCTTATTTTATCTTCACGTTCCCCATATAAAATATACATTACCATCCTCACCTTTTAGATGAGGAGACACGCTCACTGAGATTAAGTGATTTGTCCTGTGAGCAAGTGGCTAAATCAGGAGTCTAGCCCATGCCTCAGTGTCTTCAAAGCACTTTATATTATACCAAGCCTACACAGTCAGGGATTCACGGCATTCAAGAAATTCACAGTTTAGTTGAGACTATAGATAAGAAACACAACCATAATATAGTGTGATAATATGAGAATTTTTGCAAAAGAGGGACAATTAATAAAGTGTAAAAGATGTTAAGGAAGGCTTCTGAAGAAAGCAAATCTTAATTCATAAGAGTAGGTAGCAGTTAATATGGCATACTTAGGTAGGGAGGGTATTCCTAGCAGAGAGAATAGCATATGCAAAGTCATGCCGAGAGTGTGGGGGTTCTAGAAATTTCAAGTAGATTTGTACATTCTTCATTCAACAAATCTTTATCGAGTACCTACTATATTCTAGGTACTATTCTAGGCTCTAGATATACAGCAGTGAACAAAACTTAAGATAATTCCTGTCCTCATAGAGCTTGCACTGTTTTAGGGACAGAGACAAAAGTAACAAATATGTAAGTAAATACGTCGAATGGTGACAAATGCTATAGAGAAGTAAACCAGAGGAGGGGGAGAGGATGTGTCAGGGTGTGGTTACAATATTATATGGTAGATACCAGGGAGGCTGGGGCTAGGGTGGGGCAAGGAAAGTCATCAGAACACAAAACGTAAGAGGGCACTAATTCTCAGTAGCCAACACTGCACTTTCACAAGTCTGGGAGCAAATTCCTCCTTAAATTTTGTGCCCTTGGCACCTCATTTCCCTCACTGTAATCCAGATCCTGGGGCCTGGCAAGAGATATTTGAGCAAAGGCTAGAAGTAAATGAAGGGGCAAGACATTTTGACATCAGAAATAGAGCATTCCGGCAGGTTCACAGCTCTGAGGCAGAGTTCTTGTGAGCATTTGATAAGACAAAGGAAAGGCAAGAGAGAGTCAGAACATGGAGAATGTTGCTTGCCAACTGAAAAATTTGATCTTTATCCTGAAGACAATAGTGAGAGGTGTTTAGTGGGTTTTAAATGGGGTATGCTTTACATTTTTTTTTTTTTTTTTTTTTTTTGAGACAGAATCTTGCATTGTCGCCCAGGCTGGAGTGCAGTCGTGCCATCTTGGCTCACTGCAAGCTCCGCCTCCTGGGTTCATGCCATTCTCTTGCCTCAGCCTCCCGAGTAGCTGGGACTACAGGCGCCCGCCACCATGACTGGCTGATTTTTTGTATTTTTAGTAAAGACGGGGTTTCACCGTGTTAGTCAGGATAGTCTCCATCGCTTGACCTTGTGATCCACCTGCCTCGGCCTCCCAAAGTGCTGGGATTACAGGTGTGAGCCACCGCACCCGACCTGCTTTAAGTTTTAGAAATATCATTGTGGTTGGAGTATGGATGACACTGTGAGTGAAGGGAGAATATATGAAACGTATTTAAGAGGTAAAAAGAAATTAGTGACTATAGAGGAAATGTGCTATTGAGGGAATTAAGATGAGCTCAAAGAGAGGATAGAGGAAGAATAAAGATGACAAACTGGCTTTCCCTAAAACGTTTCTGTGATCAGTTTTAGTCCTTAAATATTTACGCTATGCAGAGCGATGAGAAGGAGTAAGATCTATGAACAAAATATCATTTGAGTGGTATACAATATCCACAGTAGCAGTTTTGTGTTTAAGCTAACAGGGCACCACAGACAATGCAAATGTCTTCAGAACAATCACACAGTAATGTGAGTTATACTTCTTCTTATTTAGGATGAGAGATTGCTTCTTTCAATATGGCCTACTGTTTTCACACTATGCATTCATTATTAGGAATGGGCCACAGCAGGATGATAAATTAGAATATTTTAAAAGAAAAAATTGGAAGCTGTAAAAAATGCAGGAAAAATTAAAACTTCTAACAAGAATGAAAAAAGACCTTTTACGTGTGTGTGTGCACTTAAAAGATTCTCTCTCCAAATGCATTCACATTCTGAAGTACTGAGAGTTAGGACTTTAACATATAAATTTGGGGAAACACAAGTTAGCTCATAACTTCAGCCCTTGCTAGATTATCATCACTTACCTGACCCGAATTCCTACTTCATAAAAATTAATGGTCATCAACAAATGTGTGTATGTGCATAGATGAATATAACTCATTTCAGAAAGAATAAGGTATGGTTTAGTCCTTTAGTATTTTTTCTAACTTTCAATCTTTTGATGTAGATCTTCTGTCATTTCAGGCTGTTTCTTCTTCTCTTGTCACAAATGATGGCATTATATCAGCGCTACACACTGTGGGTTTTGGGTTGTACATAAATAATAGTGTTCTTCATTTTTACAAAAAATATTTTATGGCATTGGATTAAAAATAGAAATGAAATATATATCAAGAAATATTATACTGTCCTTGGTGGACATTGTGTTGCAAATTATATTCCTGTCAGAATGTTGAAAAATAGACTCAACTACTATATTAGGAAGGGGTCTTTGGTTATAAAATAAAGAAGACCATGTTGCATTAGCTTAAGCAAAATAGGGGGAATTTATTGATACCCTTGATATGGTTTTTGTGAAAATTCAATCAAATAAGATACGAAAAATACTTAGTTCACTGCCTGGCATATAGTAAATGTTCAATAAACGGTATTTGTTATCATCAGCATTCACTCAAGAAATATTTACTGATGCTTGGTACCTGTACCAAGCACAACAATCCTATGAGGCATGTATTATTATCCTTATTCTACAAATTAGAAACTGAGTTCAGAACATTTAGCTGAAAGTCCCAAGGTCACACAGCTAAGTGAGATACAGACCTGTAATATCAAATATTCAAGTTTATCTTCATGATACCAACTACCAAAAAAGCCTGGAGTTAGTGGAACTGAGAACATGAGTGGAGGATTTTCTTAAAAACCAGAGGCATGGAAAAAGGATGAATGTGGATACATTCCATAGTGGAGATGATGATATTGAAGCAATTCTCACTAATAGGAGGAAAAGAAAAAGGAATTCATGTTTGTTTAATATTTACTTTGATCAGACACTACAATAGGTTCTTTACATGTAGTATATCATTAATGTGCTCAATATTTCTATAAGACAGATATTATCATCCTTATTTTGCAAGTCAGGAAACTAAGGCTAAGAGTGTTTTTCTTGGCCAGGCATGGTGGCTCATGCCTGTAACCCCAGCACTTTGTGAGTCCAAGAAGGGTGCATCACAAGGTCAGGAGATCGAGACCATCCTGGCTAACACGGTGAAACCCCGTCTCTACTAAAAATACAAAAAATTAGCCAGGCGTGGTGGTGGGCCCCTGTAGTCCCAGCAACTTGGGAGGCTGAGGCAGGAGAATAGCATGAACCCAGGAGGCAGAGCTTGCAGTGAGCCAAGATGGCACCACTACACTCCAGCCTGGCCAAAGTGCGAGACTCTGTCTCAAAAAAAAAAAAAAAAATGTGTTTTTCTTGACTAAAGTCACAAAGGTACTACACGGCAGAGGGAATAAAAAAGCAAATTAGTTGACTAAATGATGTTATCTCTATTTTGTTGATGACCATTAATTTTTTATGAAGTAGGAATTCAGGTCAGGTAAGTGATAATAATCTAGCAAGGACCACAGTTATGAGCTAACTTGTGTTTCCCCAAATCTACGTGTTAAAGTCCTAACCCTCAGTACTTCAGAATGTGACTGCATTTGGAGAGAGACTCTTTCAAGTGGTAATTAAGTTAAAATGAGATAACAAAGATAGGCCCTAATTCAATATGACTGGAGTCCTTATAACAAGAAGCAATCAGGACACAGAAGTGTATTTGTACAGAGGGAAGACCATGCAAAGACCCAGGGAGAGGACAGCCATGTACAAGCCCAAGAAGAGAGGCCTCAGAGGAAGCTAGCTCTGCAAACACCTAGTTTTGGATTTCTAGGCTCCAGGACTACGAAAAGAAAAAAAAAAATTCTGTTATATAAGTCACCCTATCTGTGGAATTTTTATGGCTGCTCTGTCAAACTAATACAAATTTTGATATTGGAAAACAGGGTGCTACTGCAACTAATAAATAAAAATATGGATTTGGCTATGGAAGCACATAATGAGTAAAGGTTGGAAGAGTTTGTAAGTGCATGTTAGAAAAAGCCTAGATTGCTTTGAAGATGTTAAAAAAATATGGATGTTAAAGGTGATTCTGGTGAAGATTCAAAAAGAAAAGAGGAGAGGTATAGAGAAAGCTTTTATTGTGTTAGAGAATACATATATCATCATGAAAATAATGGTTATATGAACATTAAAGCTGCTTCTGGTGACATCTCAGATGAAAATTTGTAACATATGACTGGAAACTAGAGGAAAGGTGATCCTTGTCATACAGTGGCAAAGATCTTTGCCAAATTGTGCTCTAGCATTTTGTGGAAAGTAGAACTTATAAGCAATAAATTTGGATATTTAGCTGAGGAGATTTCTAAGCAAAGTGTTTAAGATGCACTCTGGTTTCTCCTTTCTGCTGTGGTAAAAGGTGAGAGAAGAGCCATCAACTGAAGAATTTTTTAAAAATTAGTAAATGTTTATATTTTTCAAAATTATTTTGTTGTGCATATTTAAGGCATACGACACAGTGTTACGGGATATATAGAGTTTAAAAGGTTACTATGGTGAATCAAATGAACACATCAACCAACTCACCAAGGTACTTATTTATTGTTTGTGTTTCTGTGGCTACAGCAGCTAAAAATCTAATCATTTAGAAGGAACTCCAAATATATTATAATTTTATTATATATAGTTCTCATGTACATTAGATCGCTAGATTTTTTACATCCTACATATCTGCTACTTTGTATCTTCTGACTTACATTCCCCAGTTCCTCTTCCCTTGCCCCTTCCTTTGCCCACTGTTCTCTATCTGTGTATATTTGATTTTATTTTAGATTTCACATATAAGTGAGATAATGCAGTATTTTTTGTGTGTGTCTGGTTTATTTCACTTAGGATAATGTCCTCCAGTCTCATCCATGTTGTGGCAAATGGCAAGATGTCATTGTTTTATAGGGCTGAATAATATTTCATTTTATATATATATATATATATATA
This sequence comes from Mandrillus leucophaeus, assembly GCF_000951045.1. Lineage (NCBI taxonomy): Eukaryota > Metazoa > Chordata > Mammalia > Primates > Cercopithecidae > Mandrillus > Mandrillus leucophaeus. The sequence continues at coordinate 795,435 of NW_012108352.1, read as the reverse complement.
TATGAATGAATATATATAATGAAATATATATATATGAATTGTTAAACACACACAAAAAAATAGAATGTGAAGATTTCCAAAGTTGTTAGCCTATCCTATATTTTAAAAAATGAAAAAGCATATTCTGGAGAGAACAAGGTTGTGGCTAAACAGTCATTTGCTAAAAAGATTATGAGTGTGTCTCGCGAGTTAATCAACTATCTCAGCAGAAGCTAAGATCTGATTATCCAGAAAGATCTGTGGAGGATCTTTTTGTCTGAAAGCATGGACTCTAGTGAATTGCACGGGAGATCAACAATATTTTTGAAAATTTTATACCAGCAGAAATTCTGCTAACTTGTATTGAACAGAACAGAGATGAGATTAAATGAAGGAAGGTTGTTGGACTTCTGTGATTCTACAAGATCATCAGTAGAGATATCTAACTGTGAACATAAATTATCCTTCAAGAAAGGGGAAAGATAATCTTGAAGGTAGTTCAGAGGTTAGCATGACTGGTATAGAGAGCACAGATTCAGGGGATGGGGCTGCTGCCATGGTGAACCTGGAAGGCAGGGCCACACAGATGGGCCTAGAGAACAGATCATCAAGTCAAGGAGGATTATTCTTGAACCTTAAAATCAAAAGGAATTTGCCCTGATAGGTTTTGGACTTACTTGGGGCCCATGACTCCATTGTTATTTACAATTTCACCCTATTGGAATGAGAATAATTATTGTATAACTGTCTCACAATTGCATTTTGAACACAGATAATTTGTCTCGTTTCCTAGGTTTACAGCTGGAGAGAAATTTTCCCTCAGAATGAATCATACTTTAAGTCTCACCCATTCCTGATTTAGATATTTAGATGAGATTTTGGCCTTACATTGATTCTGAAATGTGTTAATACTTTTGTTTTGGGCTGTTTAGAAGGGGTATATATATTTTGCATGTGAGATGGACATTCATTTGGGGGTTCAGAAGGTGGAGAGTTATGGGCTGAATTGTGTCCTCCAAGATTTATAAGTTGAAGTCCTGAATTCCAGTAACTCAGCATGTGACTGCATTTGAAGAGAGGATCTTTAAAGAGATAATTAATTTAAAATACAGTCACTATGGTGGACCCTGCTCCAGTATGACTGGTGTCCTTAGAAAAAGAGGACATTAGGACACAGACATGTTTGTGTACAGAGAGAAGACCGTGCAAAGACACAGGGAGAAGATGGATGCTTACAAGCCAAGGAGAAAGGTATCAGAAGAAGCCAACCTTGCCAACATCAGCATTCAGACCACTAGGCTGCAAGACTGTGAAAAAGTAAATTACTGTTGTTTAAGTTACACAGTTAATGGTACTTGCCTATGGCAGCCCTACCCCACTAATACAGCTGTCTAGAGTAACACTCAGGAAAAGTCATACTACATGAGAAATATAGTGGTTACACTCATATATTTATTTTAATAAAAATTGCATTAAAAAAATTGTGACGTGTGTGTGTGTGTATATACACATATATATTTTTTTTCAAAAATGTGAACATCACAGAAGAGAATTTCACCTAAATACAGTGACTGCCTCCTACCACTCAAAACAAATATTAACATTTTACTATTTTTTTCCAGTTGGTTGCAATATAGTTTTTTACTTATATAAACTGTTTATCTTACTTTACCCATAACATTTTTAAAGTTAATTTACTTTTCATTCAAGTGTTTAATGTATTTTTCAAGCTTTGTTTAGGTATAATTAGTATATAGCAAATGCTTCATAATTAATGTATACACTTTGGACATATGTGTACACTCAAGTTACCATCACCTCAATCAAGGTAATCAACATATACATCAATTCAAAGAGCTTCCTTGTGTCCCTCTGTTGTTGTTATATCTGATAAGAATACTTAACATGAGATCTAACCTCTTAAATTTTTATGTGTGCAATACCTTATTGTTAACTATATGCACAAACACATAATATTTTAAATTTAGCATTTTCACATGCTACCAAAAACATTCCATAATTGTAATTTTAATGGTCTTATAATATTTCATCATATTTGTCTATTTTTATATACTTAAATTGCTTATATTTTCACTACTCTGAATAATGTTTCAGGAAGCACCTATATGAATTAATAGTTTCTAAAATTTGATTATTTCCTTAACTAGATTCCTCACGGTAGGAATATTAGATGACAGTTCCAGGAATGTAGTTCTAGCATATACTGTGTACATAAAGATGCTGCGAATATGGTCAATATGTCAGGAAGGGAAATAATATGGATTGGTATGCATTGGACACCTAATACGTGCCAAATTCTACACAAGGCATTTTAATATATTTTTCTCACTATTAATATAAGCCTATGGGTCCTCTTATATGTATTTTAAAAATGAAACGGAGGCTCAGAAGCCTAAATAACTTGCTCAAGGTCACATAACTAGTAAGTGACAGAGTAGTAGGCTATCAGAAAGCATGGCTTCATTGAACATAAGAAAGGACTATTTTATCATCACTGTGCAGATTTTTTTTTTTTGCTTGTTTGCTTTTTTTTTCTTGTGAGGACAACAGTTTCTATCATAGGCACTATGTCATTTTTCTTTAACTATATCCAGTATATAGAAAAACTATAATTTCCAGTGTGCTCTGCTTTTATGATCCTCGTTTCCATGTTGTATACCAGGAATTGTTCTTTCCAATAGGATAGAGAGAGACAGTCCTCTTTGGGCTTATGAGAGTGAGGCAGTACTGGTGCTTCAGGACCCGTCAGAGTAGATGACTGCCATAAACCTATGAGCAGGTAATACAGACGGGGCCATGTTTTTTCACGGCTACACTCAGGCTTCCTGGGATTTTTCCTTTATAAGTGGACTAATTTTAGACCACCATTATATCTGTCTGTCTAACTCCACCAGTGTATTAATGGGTGTTCTCCCCCGTATCCCGGCAAGTGACTAAATTGTTTCACATCCGTGGTTTTTACTGCTTTTCTTTTGTATTTTTTTGTGCTTTTATGGAGTACTTTAATGAAGCTTGGGATATGACACGTCAGGGTGATAAGCTGATGATCATTAATAGTCTTTAAACAGAAATCTAATTTATAAGTACTAAAAGTCTCCTTTTAAAATGTGTGGTTGTCATAGTGCCTACCTATTCAATCAACTTAGTCAAAACAAGAAAATCTGTAGCCATTTTTGCATCCGAGGCATATCAATAGCTGAGACAGGATAGTTATACCTGGCTTCGGAGCTGGGTATATGTGCACTTTTCTAGTTATCTAATAGTAATACCCTGTACTCTGGTGGCTTTATGCATTTCTAGCTGTGATGTTGCTTTAACAATGTGCATGGCAAAAGCCACATTGAAGCAATCTAAAAATATTTGAGCTCTGATAAGGTTAAGTCTAGGTTTATATATAAAAGTGTAAGTCAAGAATGGCTACATTAAAGAAAGATAGGGGTGTTGTAGCATTTGTAGGAATTTTGTGGTCATTTTTATAACGTCTAATGTCATATTCTTATTTTGACATTTTCCCATCTTACTATAAAATAATTTGCAGGACATTCATCTATGATGTTGCCTGAGGTTAAAGCTCTATTTTCAAAGTACAGATTCCTGAAATAAGTATTGTACGATAATTTTCTTTCTGCACATAAATTGTACATACTTCCTGAAATAATTACTCATTTGTCTATACATACCATGTGTTTCTGAAATTATCTGTAAATACAAGATTTATATGTACAAACACATTAAAATGAGATATTTAAATAAAGAGATTTCTGGATTTGGAGCATTTTCTTGGACAGGGAGGTAATTGGTACAAATTTAAGTTAAATTGCTTTATTTTTATTGTAATTACTAGAAGTTGTAATCAAAACTGAACAGTAATTTAAGCACTTGGGAACAAAGTACACTTAAATCTTCAACTAATTTTAATGTCTAAAGCTGCTTCTCCCAATAACTCTGAAATCAGTTTGGCCCTTGATTGCCAGAAACCGCACAAACAACATGGAAACTCTTAATGATTCATACCATGTGTAATGCATACTGACTGAGGATGGCAACAAAGAAGCTGAGGAAAAGACATAGTGTGATCTGAAAATCATACTTAAAGCAAGTCAGAGAAGTAAAAAAAAAGTCCTCTCTTATTACTGCAGAAAATGATGCAAGACACTTTAACTGCTTCTATTCAACAGAACTGCTACAAAAAAAAAAAAAAAAAAAAAAAAGATTAGTTGGGTCAGGTAGGATAACATTATCAGTAAGATGTTTCCAGAAAATGCTCAGGCAATCATCATCTACTGACAGAACAATGCATGAGTGGTAGGTTATGAACTAGAACATAGGGAGCAAAATCATACAGATATAATTGATTCCTGAAGTAAAGTTTTATTTCTTAATGAGTACACACACTTCTACAGTTCATGGGGGAAAACTATCGAAAATAGTTAGAAGATGGCGTAGTTTGTATGATCAGTTGTCAGAGATCATGTGCTAACACAGCTGAAGAAAAATCGCATGCCAAGCTTACAGGATATTTATTTAAGAAAGGAGAAAATGATTTTTAAATGGCGTAAAAAAACTGAGGTGCCTTGAAAAGGAGCTTACTTATGTACCAACTGAGCTTTATTATTTTAATCTAGTTGTGGGTAGGGGAAAAAAGAAAAAAAGTAGAGGAATGGAAAATACACGTGTTTTCCACCAAACAGAAATTATATAGCTTTTTTAAAAAGTCCAGTTTTTAGGCATGGTTGCTGAATATAATCTTGAGTTTGACACCTTGCCATATTATACTTCTTATCAGAAAGGTTCACAATTAACATATCTTTTTAGAGTTGGTGATAGATAACGATCATACTGTGTTCTTTATTATAACAGTCATGTTTAAAATAATGAACTATTATTTTTTACAGTTAAGCAGTAAATCACAATCATTGTAAAAAGGTTGAAATTACTGTTAAGTTTAGCTTAAAGTTTCTTCCTTACATATTTTAAATTTGGCCTAAAGGTTCCTCCATACACAGTGAACCGTAACCTAATTGGATGTGTAAACAGACTATAAGGTACTCTTGTAGCAATCAACAAGTTTCAGCAAATCACATGGAGTCAATTATTTAAATGATATTCAAATGAGGCAAACCCTAAGCTGTAACCAATCCAGCTGTTTCTGTACCTCACTTCTATTTTCTGTATGTTATTTTCTTTTTCTCTGTCCATAAATCCTCTCTAATCATGCAGCAGTGCCAGAGTTGCTCTGATCCTATTCTGGTTTGAGGGTTTCCTGATTTGCAATTCATTCTTTGTTCAAACTCTGTTAAATTTAATTTGTCTAAGGTTTTGCTTTTAACAGTATATAGATACATCTGAAGTTAAAAAAAAAAAAATGTAAGTTTTAGTCTCCCAGTTCATCCTTGAAGGTGAATGAAAATTAAAAGTGTGGCATAGATCCTTTCAGACTTTTTGTACTTATATAAATACATAAACAGAGGAACATGCACTACAGTATGTATGATTCAATTAACATCTGGTTTGTGGGTAATATTTTCAGTTGTTAACGTATTACTGGACATTTAAGTAGACTTGACATTGTTGCTTCACAAACGAGGCTGAAATAGACATCCTTATACATATATCCTTTTGCACTCGTGGAAGAATAGAGAGACGTAGAAGATAACTGCTGAATCAAAGGGAATGTGTATTTTAAGTTAGGATTAAAACTTCTCAATTTACTTCCAAATATGTATATCCCACTAAGAGTGTTTGAGTGTATTCTTTATTCTACACTCTCCCCAAAAAGGAATATACCAGTTTTGTTTTTCTTCTTCATTTTT